>NC_057800.1:252274021-252297842 GCF_018294505.1 Triticum aestivum
TGGGTGCGTGTGTCGGGGGGGGGGACAGAATAACCGCACTGCCCCTCGGTGCAGAGTTGTACTGACACATCCCCCATTATCTATCTTTTAGGGGTGTGTGGGTGCGTGTGGGGGGGACAGAATAACCGCACTGCGCCTGTCAAACAAGCGCACTGCCGCGTTAGCGCGAGGCCGAGCCGGGGGGGATGGGGGGTCGGGACCCCCCTCCCCCATCCCCGCGAGGCCGAGCCAGGAACGAGCCGTAGCAGGCGATGACGCGGCGTGCCACGGCGTTGCATGCGGAGGCGAGTCCGTAACATGACTTGCCCCTGCACCGTATCGCACCGAGGGGCATAGTTGTACTGACGCATCATCCTTGTATGGACTTGCTTGCGCATCGCAGTGCACCGAGGGGCATAGTATTTGCCCCTGTTATCTTATCTTTATTTTTTTGGGTGAAAAACAAGCACCGTTATGAATTATTATTTCATTTGTACTTTTTGATAATTTTTATTGTAGTGTTGTGAGTTATTATTTGTACTTTAGCTGTTTGTTTTCTCCCTCTATATTAATTTTTTATTGTATTTATTTTTTTATTTGTATTTAATTTTTGCTATTATCTTTGGTAACTACCCAGAGATAGTGGGCTTCGCCACGGTTCTGGGCTTTAGCCGTCGGTTTTCTCCCACTCACCTTTTAACCTCCGCTCTCCCCGGTTGCGCTCCGCTCCCCTCTCCAAATCAATTCCTTCTTCATTCCCCTCTTCTTGCAGAGAAGTTGCTTCTCCTATTTCGCAGCGGGAGCGTCGGCCGGCGGGTTGAACCCCAGGGGTGGAGGTCTAGGTGCTCTGTTTGCTCCTTTTGGTGTGCGATTGACTTCCCTTGCATCCTCTTATGTATAGATTTTCCCTCTATTTCTTAGCTCTTGCTCTCTTGCTGTTTTAGGCTTGTTTCGCTAGGGTTCCTCTGCTCTTGAACGAGTGATTGGCGACAGTGATACTCGATTCCGTGGAGGATTTTGTGTTTGCTTGTAAGAGTTTTTCTTTGTATGGCGTGCTTCTTTTTCTGAAATAGGTCAGAGCCCTAATTTTTGTTCACGTGTCTTGCAGATCTGATTCGGCAGATTTTAGGTCTGTAGATCTCAATGGGTACATCATCCAGTCCGGACAAGTTGAATGCAAGTGATTTTTCCCTGTAATTTGGATGATGTTTTAACAGATCTGGTTTTTTAGGCTGTATAGGTGTGGTCGTATCAACTTTATAAGTTGTATGTTTTTTTATAGCTGTTAAATTTGCCCTGGATTGTGTGGTGTGTATAGTTTTGGCGGTTGATGTGACCTGCAGACATGTTGTAGTACTGATCACCATCTGTAGTTTGAACTGTTGTCCTGGCATTTGAATAGGTTGTAGTAGTCAGTGAAGAACTGGTATGATGTTGAAAGAGTTTTCATTCTTAAGTTTGTTGCGACAGCGGTGGGTTCATATTGCTTTATTGGGTGCACTTGTAGTGTTCATATAGTTGAACTGAATGCTTGTTCATGTACTTTTTTGCTAATTATGATGTTGTTGCAGATGTTGGAGTGCCGGTGCCTCCTAATTCTGAAAAATCAGAACGCTTTCAAGATCTTGTGAATGTTATTTTTGAGACACCAAATTCGCTAGAAGAACTTGCGGATGTTGCTGGTGTTTCCCTTATATTTGCTCTTTTTTTATCAGCCTTGAATACATTAATATGCTTAGCTACATCAGTTGTTCCTTTTGTTTGTGTCTGATGCTATGCGCTTTATTTATCTTGTCTCTGCAATGTTAATTTTGTTTTGATTTTATACGTGCATGCTTATGTTTGTTGGTTTATGCAGTTAATGACAGCCATGGTGCTGCTGAGGACATTGCTGATGTTTTCAAAGATATAAATGATGGAATGTATTCTCTTAACGTTGATGATGTTGATGGCAGCTTGTAGTTGTCTGTTACTTAGTCACAGAGTGTTGATGCCACTGAGCCTGTTACTCAGGCTGAGGATGTTCCTATGCAGTTACAGCTCGAGGATGAAAGGATAAGAAAGAAGAAGCGTGATTTACAGAGGAGAAAGGAGTTGAAACGGCGTCAAAAGGCTGCATGTGTTCAACAAAGTGATCGGGATGTTGCTCAAGCTCCCGAAGGCGTAGGTGATGAAGGTGGTGACGCGGCCTTTTCAACTGTTAATGCTGGATCTCATGGAAGTGACATGCCTGTGAAGACAAACCTGATGCAAACTCGTTTGACGCAAGTGTTTACTCGTGATGCAGTTAAGGAGAAGAAAGCTGTTTTGAAGAGGAAGATGTCAGATCGAAATCCTGATGGCACACAGAGGCGTAGCCCACGTGTGAAAGCTGGTTCCCAACATGGTAAGAGCAAAGTTGATGGGGATAGTGTTGCTGTGAAGATTGGTCCAAGCAAACTTGGTGGCTCCCCTGTTCGTCGTAGTCCACGGGTTTTGACAAATAAGAAGCCTTCTTCTCCTCCTCTTCGAGAGCGCTCTTTGTTGGAAGAAAATAATAAGCGTAAAGTTCATCCTGCGAAGGTAAACAAAGGTGTGAAGAAGCGTGCTCGTGTCGAAGCTGAAGATGTTGTATCTGAAGAAGATGATATCGAAGTTGATTCTGAAGATGAATTTGCAGTGGTACGTCTTTTGTATTGTATGTGACTGACTAGTTATACTTTCAATGATTTAATTGTGTATGGGCTTTTATGTTGGCGAGGGGAGGCTGGTCATTGTTTGCATCAATCGAGGGTGGTACTGATGTTGTTTCAATAGTTGAACTTGTGCAATCTTTTATTTTTTCTACTTTCCTTCATATGCTTGTTTTGTTTTCTATATTCATTTATTTAAGGTGTGGCTTCTTTATTTTCATTTACAGCCTGTTAGCGTTATGAGTCCGGTCAAGCCGGTGGGACGCAATGCCGGAAAAGTTGCCTTGGATGAAGGTGACCAACGGAAATTGAACTTGACTGTGCGATGTTCATTGGGAGAGGTTGAAGCTTGTGCTAAATTGCTTGAGAGTTGGCATGTGGCTAGGGTTCGTGCAACTGGTTTTGGTTCTATCCTCAATTGGAGGGTGAAGTCTAACATTTCCCGCCCTCTGATGGGAGTTTTGTACCTGAGGATAGATCCTGATACGATGACTCTTGACATGGGTGAGGCTAATAAGAAGCTTCGCATCACTAGCGATGGTATACATCAATTATTTGGGTTCCCTCGTGGTGGTCGTTCTCCGCCAAGGCCGTCAGAGGATGGATATGACGATGCTCTGATGAAGTTAAGATCGGAGCTTGACATTAGCAGGTACATAGATATCAAGACAAAGGATTTGAGGAATAAGCTCAAGGTGCTCGTCAAGGATCCTAGCAAAGATGACCTTGCTCTGAAATTGTTCTTCATTATTGTGTTTATGAAGGTTGTGTTGCCTGGTGCCGCCCCGCGTGTTTCTAGAGAGGCAGCAATGTTTGAGGGTCTCGTCTTTGAGGACATGGCTAATATGGATTATTGTCAGCTGATGGTTGATGAGCTTAGAAGGGTTGTTGTCAGGTACCAAGATGGTGTTATGATGGGGAAGGCAATCACAGGCTGTGCTAGAGGGCCTGTATTAATGTACCTTGACTGCCTTATCCGTGGCAAGACTGCGGAGCCTGACATGCGAGTCCCCCGCATATGTTTCATGGATCCTGTCAAGCTTTCTGATCTGGTTGATGCAGATTTGATAAAAAAAGGCAATGCAGATCCAAAGACTTGGGTGTTTGGGAAGCTTCCGGTGAGTTTTATTTCTTTCGTGTCTTGCACACCTTTTTTATTTTAGGTATAGCTATTTCTGCTGGAGTGAACATGTGTCCCGCAGAGTTACCTGATTAGATTTTGTCATTTCTTAAGCTTTGTGAGGTTTAGTTACGATTTTTAGTATTGTTGTTTCATGTGTGGTTGAACTGAATATCTTTGCTAAACTGTCCTGTCGGTAAATACTAATAAATTGGCACTGACAGTTAAAGATTGATAGTGCTTGTTGATTTAAATCTGTTAATATCATGTTTTATTTTTCCATGTGTGTTGCATTGATTAATTAACTATTTTCCCCTTGTTTGTAGTGCAAAACTCAAGAGGTGGTTGTTTTTCCGATAGTATAAATGGCCAGTCCTGGAGATGCCGTCGTCTCAGGTTCCCAAGTCTTCATCTCTACACGATGAGTTGAGAGGTGGTCATGGTGTTGAGGGTGCTGGTTATGTTCCCCCTGGCCCTAGTACTGCTAGTACTTCACAGAGGCAGGGTTTTGGTATTGATGTAGTTGTTTCTGCGTTGGAGCACATTGAGCATATTTTTAGAAATGTGTGTCCTGAGCTGCAAAAGGTCCCAACGGCAGTTGAGCGTCTGAGCTGTATCAATGGTATCCTTCCTGAAGGTCATCAATATAACGCTGAGGAAGCAGTGGACTATATTGAGATGGAGAAAATTTTAATTGGTGATATGCGTGACGGTGCTGCTGATCTAGTTCAGAGCTTGGTTCGTTCGTTGAACAACATGAAGCGTTTCAAAAGTATGCAAGACTCTCGCTGCAAGCCATATGAAGAAAGTGCAAAAGTTGTTATCAGGCAGATTGAGCGGGATGAGGCTGCTGCCACCGACAGCAGGGCTGGTGATGGTACTAAGGCTAATGTTCCTGATCATGAAACGAATGATGTTGGCTTGGAGCGCGCTGTTGATGATGTGAGTGAGTCCTCGGTGTTTGCATTTTTTACTATGTTGTTCTCCTGTCAGTATTGTAGTTGAACTTTCCCACCTTCATCTGTTTATTAATTTTTCTTCCATGCAGATTGAGCAGGATGAGGCTACTGCCATAGACAGCAGGGCTAATGATGGTACTGAGGTTAATGTTTCTGATAACCATACGAACGATGTTGGCTTGGAGCAGCCTGTTGTTGATGTGAGTCAGTCCTCTGTGTTTGTATGTTTTTACTATGTTGTTCTGCTGTCAGTATTTGTAGTTGAACTTCCTGATCTTCATCTGTTTATTTATTTTTTTGTTTTGATGCAGGACACCAGTCATAATGTTGACGCTGCTGTTGACCGTGGAGTTAATGATCCATCTACTGATAAGTGCAAGGTTATTTTTTGTTTTTAATGTGTTTATTCATATTTCTTGAATTTTCATGTGCACCAATGTGGTTTAATTCCTTGTGTTTATTGTTGCTAATAATAGCACTGTTTTTTTGTTTCATTACATATGAAATCAGGGTCCTGTTGTTGGCGACGAGCCTTGTTTGCCTGTTGGTGATGTTGCTTTTAATGTTAGCAATAGCAAGATCGATGATGTTTCTGTGAATGCTTCTAAGGTTTTATTTTTCTGTGCACCTCTCGCTAGCTTATTTTTGATTATTAGTTTTGCTCATATTATTCACTTTTTTTGAATTTTCATTTCTTCAGATGACTGATGTTGAGCATGAGGTTGTTGTTAGTGGTGGAGATGATGCTCATGGTGTTCCATTGAGTAGTGGGCGCGATGTTGGTGTCAAAGTTGTCGACGAGGATGTTGGTGCTGCGAGCATACTTGATGCCAAACCGTCTAGTGTTGGTATTGCTGGGAATGAAAATGTTTCTGATTGTGAAGATTTGCCGCCGGAGAATTTCCCGCCTGGAGGTCTTGATTATGGTGATGCATTGGAAGATTTCTCTAGCGTGGAGGAGGTGCCATCCGAGGATGATGATTTTCTTCTGTCGATTTCTTCTGGCCCCTTAACACAGGAGGCGCTCGTGTCGTCCCGGGATTTTCTTTCCACAGACCCTGAAAGTGCAGCGATATTGGTGTCCTCTCAGGATGTGCCTGTGCCATCATCAAACCCTAAAACTGGAGGCATATTGGTCTCATCGCAGGAACTACCGTCGTCGTCAAACACTGATAGTGCAGGTAAGGACTTGTAAATGAGGCGTACTTCTCAATTTTTTCATTTTGGACATGTTCACTTGCAGTGCTTGAACTTATTATTTTTCTTCTTTTTCTGCAAGCAGAAAGTGAAAATGTTGTTAAGGTTGATATGTTTTTCTTCGCTGTTACGAGGTTGCGCACCAACCGTGCAAAACGGTTAGTTTGGGACTTTGCCCGTATCATTTTCATATCCTTTTCTTTCTCTCATATGACTATTGTTGTTATTCCAGTAGTTTTAATTCGTGTAATCTTTTGTGTTTTCTTAGTGACAAGCCGATGTTTCAAAATAAAGAGTGTGACGCCAGTGTTGGTTCTATTGCTAAAGCATTTGTCCCCACTGGCATGCTCAACTCAAACAGTGCTGACATTGTTTTATATTCTCTACATCAGAAGTATTGAGACACTGACAAGTTGATAGTTCCCAGATGGGTGACGGTGAGTATTTTGCTTTTGTAGATAGGATGATAACTTGTTTTGCCAATTTTCTAACTGTTGTTGTTCTTTTTGTACAACAGACCAAGATCCGTGATGGAAATATTGATTCCAATGTGCTAAATTGGTTTACGAGATCATGCGCTGATGGTTTTGACCAAGTAGGTGAACTTGTACTTTTTGTACTCATGAACTAGAACTGTCATGTTTTCTTGCAAGTTTGGGAGGTGGTGGAAAGAACTTGAGCAGCCTGCTTTTAGCCCTGCACTTATGAATGATGTGTGCTTCTTTTGTTGAAGCTGAACTTATTGTCGCAAGGAAATTGAACTGATATGTTTGTTGCAATTTTAACTAGAGTAGCATATATTATTTTGTAGTGTTTTGCTTAGTCAATTAAAACTTATGATTATCTTATTTTTTGTTTGTACTTCAGAATTTCACTTTTCTTCTATTATTTTATTGTTTGGAGGCTGAATTTTTTGTTTGATTATGATTTGTTAAATTCATTTTTCCTCTGTGATTTTTTGTCAGCTTCTCTTCCCTACTTTTGATCCGCCGTCCATTGCGGCTACCATGAAGCCTAGTGAAGTATCTGGGCATTGGTGCTTGATTGTTCTGAATTTGAGGTTCCGTCGTTTTGAGTGTCTTGATTCACCGCGCGATGAAACCTGGAGTGATGCAATTAGATTCTTAAGGAATATGACAGATAACATAAAGAAGCTTTGGAGGGAGTCTAGCGTAGACAGGGCGAAACCGTTCTCGGCGGCGCATATTGATGGTTTCTCTTGCGAGTTTGTGCGGGTGCCGCAGCAGAAAAACACGTGAGTATCCATTTTTAATGAGTTTTTGTTAGTTGGTTTTGTTACTGGGAGGGTGGTGTTACTGTGTTTTCGTATTTGTGATGTACCCATTTGTTTTTTCTTTTGTTAACAGGCATGATTGTGGATTCTTTTATGCTACAAAGCTGCAAGACCTATCATTGCCGGGAGGATGGTGTTATTGAAATGTTAGATTACAGCCACGAAGACATTCTTGACATTAGGAAGACTTTTCTGTACACCTGCGCAACTAGCAATGTGTTTGATGTTGACTTCCGTGGTTTGTTTGGCATCGAACCCTGTACGTAATGCATGAACTTTTGTAATTGTTTGCAGCTTGTACTTCTTTGATTGGTACTGTCATGAATTATGTATTTTGAACTTTACCCTTGATGCGGTCTTTTATTTTTTTATTTTTGCAGGTGAGTGGTTGGATCTTAATGAGCATGACTACAGGATCTTTGGTAGACAGTTCTCGGAGCTCGAGCACGTATCTATTGATCTTAGCCAGTGGCGTTCTCCAGAAAAGACAAGGTCTAGTGTTCTTAAGGGGCGGTTGGGAGCTCTGAAAGGTTCTACAGCTGCTTGTGCAGAGAGCCCCTCTACACCCAAGAATCCCATTGTGGAATTGATAGACAGCGATGATGATGCGTTTGACAAGATTGCTGGCATGGGAAGAATCACCAGGAGCGTTGCTGCTGCCAAGGGTTTATCCCCACTTGCTGGAATAGTGGCCCATAGAGCTGGTGGTGCTAGGAAGGATCCTGCTTTGGATTCTGGCAAAGTTACAAGCACGAAGCGTTCACCCAGAGCTCCTATAAAGTTTTGCTCCCCTGTGCAGCAGCTTCACCCTCATAGATTCCCTCACCTGGACAAGGCTCGCAAGTTGTATAATCTGTTGCTTAGCGATGAAGCATGTGAGAAGTATGCCGAGTGAGTATCTCTCATTACGTTTCCTCTTCTTTTCCTCTTTTGTTTGTAACTGCTAGATAGATATGACCTGAACTGTTACTTTTTATACAACTTGAACTGCTATGAATGCCTTATCTTGCTTCCCCTGCTTTTTGTTCTTTTCCGTCCTGCAGCAATACATTCTCAATGATACCTCAGCCTGATGATAGCGTAACCAGCTTAACTGGGAAACACATCTGGGAAGTTTTTGCACCTGGGCAAATGATGAAGGGTGATGTAATGGACTTCCTTATTGATGATTGGAAGAAAGATCCCGATAGAAATGTTGATTTTGCGCCTGGGAAAAGGGTATTGCTGAGTCCATATTTCATCACAGTAACCAATCAGATCGTTTCTTTCTCTTAAACAAGAAATCCTATTTTTTTACGAGTTTTGATAATACCTTCGTTTGTTTATCCTTTTCCCCTGTCTATTTCTTTTTTGGCTTTTTTTGCAGGTTGTCCTTGACTGTACGTTTTACGGTGATGAAAATAAAGAGTTTAATGTGAAGAGTGCAGCAAGAGATTTCAAGAGCTATGTTAAAGATAATGAAGACTTGCTTAGTGCCGACCTTGTGAGATCTACTAGCTGATTTTTGGTTTTATTTGTTTGTTGTCATGCTAGTTTTTATTTTGAATATTTAACATCTCTTTTTTGGTCATCTTTTTTAGATCATGATGCCTCTATTCAAGCCTATGGTTTTACCAAAGGATAAGAATGTGAACCACTTTTCCTTATATGTCATGAATCGGTACCGAAGTAGCGTCGACATCCTTGACTCTTTACCTTATCCGAAGAACCATCGTCCTTCAAAGAACACCTATCACAAAGACTGCGAGAAGATTGTGAGTGACATTTATTATCTGTACTGGATTAATTTTTCTGCATCTTTGTTTCTGCTTTTTCTTAGAACTGAAAATGTGTGGTTTCTTTTCTTTTCTTACAGATCTCCAGGATGGTCCAAGTAATGAAGGATGTGTATGGTGATGCTCAGTACAATGCGAGCAAGCAGCCCAAATGGGAGCTTTTTGCAAAGAAACAAACGTTTGTGAAGGTTCCACTTCAAGGGGCGAATGAATGTGGCTATTATACTCTGAAGTATGCAGGATCCTATGATGGTGAAAAGATCGTTGGGAACATTCGAGATAATGATGTGGGTTCTAGTTGAGCTTTTCACTTTTCTGTGTTTGGCTGATTGTGTATTCTTGTTTTTAATGTGTCATGATTTTTGATAAAAAAATTCATTGTTTTGCAGCCTCGTATTGTTTATTGGAAGGCTGAGGATCTGTATAGAGTTGTGTTCAACCGGAATAACCAGCTTCTGGTGATGAAGCTTCCCAAGGAGTTTCAGCCTTTGGCTCTTGGTGCATAGAATAAATGGTCATCATTCGCGTAGTGAAATGGATAGTTGTGTGATATATCTCTTGAAAGCATTATAGGCTTTAATTTTAGTGTTTGGATGTCTTTGATTTTTGATAGTTGTGTGATATATCACTTGTGTATGTTTCATTGGGAATTCGTTCTGGTTAAGTTCTATTTTCTCTACTGAAGTCTTGTAAACTAGTTGAACTGAAAACACGTTTTCCCAAGTTCATTACGAGTTGTTGCTGGAAAGTGAGATTTATCATTTATTTTCATATGTCCCAACCTAGGTTGGACCTTTATAGTTTCTGTACCCTCTTTTCTTGTACTTATAGTATAGTTATGTTAGTACTGAATTGTAATGTCGTTCAGTGTAAGGCTTTTAAAATTTGATGTCACGATGGCACTTGTGGATCTAGAGTGAGTGGAGTGACGCTTCCTTGTTATGTAGAACTGATTTCATATAATGTATTAGAACTGAAGTTTTTTTGTGATTGAAATTATTTACGACCAAGTAGGTACGTCATCTCTAGCCAGATTTTATTCAAGTATAAGAAATTTAGCAAGATTTGAGAGCCAAATTTTTGCTTGAACTTCTTGAATTGTAGTAGTTGAACTTCATAGTAAAATTTAAATACTGGTTTAAATTAGCTACATTTAAATATGTCTCCGGGGGGGACCTATTTTCTAGGCTGTGGTTCTTCTCAAGGCAATGTTTTTGTATTATCATAGTACTTGCCTTACAGACTAAGTTGTACTGACATTTCAGTTGTACTATTGGTGTTATTCTTGAGTGTGTCAATGTTTTATGGAATGTGAACTGAAGCTTCCCGTTCCTTTTTATATTTTGTAGAATGAATGTACCATTTGTTCAAGTGTACCAGAACTCTCAGTCCTAGCATGCTAGTGGCTTGGAAACATGTACTGATTGTTCTTTGCTTTTCCTGTTGCAGTACTTAGTAAATTTCTAACTACTATTAGCAGGATGCTGTTAGTAGTCCTCGCCTGAAACTTAGTCTTTTTAGTGTTCTTCTGAAACTAAAAACTGATTTCTTAGTGTGATAGTACTACCGTAAATGTCTAAGCTGTACTGAGCGTCCAATTCTACTATTTTGCTGTTGTCATTAGTTTGTCTGCCACTGTTTTTTTTGTGAAAATATCTATGTATGATTTTTGTTTCTGCATGACTAGTTTCAACTTCAACCTACTTCAACTTCAAATGATGGATGAACAAAAATAGGAAGCTAGCAAACTTGTTGACTGACATAAGCAAACGATATACATGATAGAAATAGGCAAACTTGTTCAAACCCTGACACACATAACATAAGGTAGCTGGTTCAACATAACGAAAGCAAACTACAAATCTGAAACAACAATATTAAGGACAGGCAGAAGTGCGAGCAACACGAATGCAGACTTTCATGCATCCTCATCCCGCGAAGTTGTAGTGGTAGTAGGGGTCAGCTTCGTGCTCTTCTGAAATATCCCAACCTGTCACGATGTTGTCGATTGTCTTCCATAACTTGTACGTGGCATATGCATCTATTCCTGCGTACGTGATGAGGTTGTCTGGCAGCGGGCTGGTCCCCCACTTTTTGTGTTCTCCCTTGTCCATGTTTTCTTCAAGCCTTTGTAGGATGCGTGGATGACGCCTCCTGCAACATCGGCCAAAGAGTCGAAGTATTTGCTGGTGTGTGGATCTTTCCACTTGCGCTGCATGTCGATGAAGTTGTTGGGGTTGATCTCCAAACCAGACTAGTTCAGCATCCGCTTGTTGCCTCCAATGCTGAAACCGACAAATGTGTACAATTTCTCCTCCTGCAGGAACTGTTTGAGGCGCTTGGCCTGCAAGGAGGGAGACACACATTGAAGGTTAGTGTTCTTTTTTTAAGATTTAATTCTTCTGTTTTTTGGTTCTGAGAGTGATAATCCATGAGGTAGATGCTTATGTAGTATAAGTCATGGATGAATGTAGTCCAGAAACTAGTACACAAAGTCCTGAAATTAAATTCAACTACACCATGTTATTTTTCTTTTTTGCTATCTTCAGTGCTTCACCAAATGCTTCACCAAATTCAAGAATCATTTTAACAGATTCAATGATATATGTGCTACTTGATTCAAGTTTAGTTTTCTTTTTGGTTGAATAAAAGACCTATACCAGTGCTTGATACATCTTTGTGCATCAATTCTATATCAAGTTCAGAAATTAATTTGAGAAACATGTGCATGAAGATATGGACCTATACCACTTCACCAAACATCTTTTAATACATCAATTATATAAACTATACTGGTGCATCAAGATCAGAATCTATGCTAGCACATCAAGTTCAGAAATTAATTTGGTTCTCAAGTTCAGAATTCTATAAACATTTTTTTTCAGATGCTAATCTGGTGAAAAAATCCACTTCACAATTTCAGAATTGCATGTAAGTTGAGAAACATGTACTCGTGCATACACTTCACAAAGTATAGTAGTTCATCTAGTTGGGAAACTAGTTTAATGAAGTTTTTTCTGAGTAGTACTAGTACAACAGATGAATGAACAGTAGTATGGGTTACCATTTTGTGGCTGCTGCGATGTGGTAAACCAAGCAAAGTTCCTCAACACACAACTGCAGGACTGCCGCCATCTGTGGAGGTTCCTCATCGCTGGTGAACTCCACATCAACTCCGATGAAGCTCGGATACAAGCTGCCGTCCTTCATCCTGAGCCTGCTCATCACCTCGTCGGCCTTGTCTGGTTCGCTGTTGTAGACGATCTCCAGCGTCTCTTTGCCGTGGAGCTCAACCCCTGTGAGGGTTCTCGTGTACTCGCGCTTCTCACCGGGGACGTGAACGTCGACGAGGTCGCTGCTCTTGTCCGACGGCTCGCCATGATGATGCTTGGCGGATGGTTCCTCCGCCATCGCCTTCCTGCGGCGACTGTGGGCTTGGGAGAGATAAGTTTGTGGTTTGTGTGAAGTGGATATTGTAGCGGCAATGGTGGTTTCTGGGAATGAGGCAGAGATGGAAGACGATGGGGTATTTTGCAGTGCGTCGACGGGGATGTGTGGGAGGCGGTTCGTCAGGGGCGTGGGTGTGGTGGTTGTGGGGGTGGGGGTGCCCGTTTGGAGTCCCTTGTGGCAACCGCTCAGTGGGTGGCGCGGGTGGTGGCCTGGAAGAAGCAACTGTCCAATTCAAATGGTTTTACTGCTGCACTGACTTGTCTTGTCAAGCTGTACTTATGACCTGCTAAATCCCACTTGCACGTCTCAAGGGTGGTAATGATGGCATTTTGGACTGTTTAGGTGACGTATGCTTTGTGATGTTTTTCCATGAGGACGTTAAGTATTTGTTTTTCCACTGAAGTCTTATAGACTAGTTTATCTGAAGACATTTTTTAGTGCCCTGGGAGTTGTTGCTCAAAACTGGTACTTCTTTTATTTTCAACTGTACTTACCTAAGTTAGGCCTTTATAGTTTTTGTATTCTCATTTTAGTGCACTTATGGTTTAGTGCTGTGTGAACTGAAATGTAATTTCATACAGCGTGCGGTTTTGAAATTTGGTATCATAGTGGTGTGAGTGGCCTGACTGATCCTGCTTTTTTAGTACTTATGTCATATGTATGATTGAACTGAGTTTTTTTTGTTTTTTCGGTGTTTTGTGGGGATTGAGATTATTTTACGACCAGACCGTTCGTTGAGGTGTGTACAAATTTTGTATAAATTAGAAATTTAGCAGAATTATCAAATAAATTCTATTTGAACTTCTTTTATTTTAGTAGTTGAACTTGTGAGATTTTATATAAATAAGAAATTTAGCATAATTGACAAATAAATTTTATTTTAAACTTTTTGCATTTTAGTAGTTGAACTTGTCAGATTTTATGTAAATAAGAAATTTAGCATAATTGAAAAACATTATATGTTTGAACTTTTTGCATTTTAGTAGTTGAACTTGTTAGATTTTATGTAATAAGAAATTTAGCATAATTGACAAACATTATATGTTTGAACTTTTTGCATTTTAGTAGTTGAACTTGAAAGTAATATTTAATTCGGTTTTTTAAATTATGTACATTTAACAGATAGGCTATTAAGTTCTCTTCTTTTTAGAGGTTCATTGTTTTTGTATCATATTTTCTCCCTTTTTATCATAAGTGGTGCAGAGCTAAAATTATTTTAATTTTAATTTTTCGTATTCAAAGTTATTTCCTGTGAACTAGTATTTGAATTTATATATTTTTAGTTTCGAACATTTTTCTTGTAGTTTATATTTCTTTGCCTCGTCCTGTGGGTTGTTTAACTAGGCTTATTTGGTGTGGTGTTTGTAAACGATGCAGGCTATTGGGCCGTTTTCCGGCCCAGATAGCTCGTCCGTGCGGCTGTGTAGTGCGGCGTGCGCATGCGCTCCGGGTTTAGTCCCACCTCGCTAGTCGAGGGGGCTCCGAACCTGTTTATAAGCGCAGCCGAGGCTCACTGGTCGAACTCCTTTGAATACTTACCTAAGCGCTTATACACGGTGCTCGCTCTCTCTCTTGACCTGTGGGCCCTGATCGATGGGCCCTGCGTTGTGCGGATTACTAGGGATTCACCTATGGGCTCGAGTTCAAGTATCTAGCAACGTCAGGGCCTGCGCCTGACCTTGGGCAGTCAGTTTTTTCATTTTTTGTTTGTTTGAATCTAGTACTTGACTCCAACAGTAACTTGGACTAAAACTTTTTGATCTAGTTCTTGTCAGTTTTGTGTAAGTGTAATTTTAATATGTACTTGCGTGTAGACTAAGTTGTATTGATAGTCCATTCATAGTAGCGCTTACGGTCTGATGCTTCTATGTACTTTTTATTGTAGTAAGTATGTACTGTCCGATCAAGTGTACTAGTACTGTGATTCTTAATCTGCAAGCGACCAACATAAGTGTGTGATGATGCTTCTTAACTTTTTCTGTTTGTAGTACATGTTAATTTTCGAGGAGCTACATATGAATGAGAACACTACATGAAGTACTAAGAATCTTTGCTTCAACTTTTGAAGTGTTGTTAAGCAACTCAAATTGAGCTGATTGATCTCAATGTTATGTTTTTCTATACAATACTGAATTGAAACTAGAAATGGAACAATGTTGTGTGATTAGTTGTATCATAACTAGTACTTTAGAGCAGCCACAAAGTTCTATTCAGAAGCTACTTTTGAATTTGAAATGATGGATTAACAACATACGAAGCTACCAAACTTGTACAATGAGATAAGCAAAACATTGTACTTGATGACATAAATAAACTAGTTCAACCATGACAAGCACGACATAATCATACTAGTTCAACCCAACAAGAGCAAACTACTAATTTGAAACAACAAGATAAAAGGCAAGCACAAGCGAAAGTAAAACGAAGGCAGGCTCTGATGTATCTTCATCCCTAAAAGGGGCAATAGGGGTGGTCGTAGAATTTCGCAGCCTCCCGCTCTTTTGCAAATTCCGAACCATCTGCGATGTAGTCGATGATGCTCCATGCCTTGTACGTGGCGTATGCATCTACTCCTGCGTACTCGATGAGGTTGTCTGGCAGCGAGCTGGTCCCCCACAGTTTGTAGTCTTCCCGCGTGTTGATGTTCTTCTTCATGCCTTTGTAGAATGGGTGGATGTCACTGGCTGCAACATCAGTCAAGGAGTCGTACTCTTTTCCGGTGTATGGAACTCTCCACTTGCTCTGAATGTCGATGAACTTGTCGGGGTTGATCTCCAAACCGGACAACTTCAGCTTCTCTTTGTCACTTTCAATGCTGAAACGGGCAAATGTGAACAATGTCTTATGCTGCAGCAACTCGTTTAGGCGCTTGGGCCTGCAAGGGGAGATGCATTTTTGAAAATTAGCATTACTTTGATGTTTGAATTATTCATTTTTGTTTTGTTTTACATGCAATGAATCTATGAAGTAGATGTTTATGTAGCATAAATAATGGATGAATGTACTTCAAAAACTAGTAAACAAAGTTCTGAAATTAAATTAAGTACATCATGTTATTCTTCTTTTTGGATTATACATGGTTTCCGTCAATGTTATGTTCTGCTTTGGTACTAGTTTAGTTTACTTTTGTTGAATAGGATAATACATAAACAGTGCTTCACCAAGTCCTTAGTTTATTTTCTTTTGAAAATAACATTAGATCAAATTCAGAAAATACTTCACTACATCAAGTTCAGAAACATCTTTTTAATACATCGAGTACATAAACTACGCTATTGGATCAGGTTCAGAAACTAGACTAGTAGATCAACTTCAGAAATTAATGTTCCACAAGATTTTCCAAAATTTAATCCGGTGCATCACGTTCAAAAATACATTTATAGTGTATCTACTTGAGAAAATGCAGCAGTGCATCCACTTTTCACAAACCACACTAGTACATCTAGTTGGGAAACAAGTTTGATGAAATTTTCAGGATACAGTACTAATAAAATAGATGAACCAAACAGGGCAAATGAGTAGGGTGGCTCACCATTTTGTGGCCGCTGCGATGTGGTACACCAAGCATAGCTCATCGACGCATAACTGCAGGACTGCTGCCATCTGGGGAGGTTCATCTTCTCTGGTGTAGTGCACACCAATGCCGATGATCTTATGAATCTTGCCGCCAGCCTTCCTCTAGAGCCTGGAGATCATCTTGTCGACCTTGTCTGGTTCGCTAGTGCAGACAATCTCCAGCGTCTCCTTGCCATGGAGCTCAACCCCTGTGAGGGTTTTGGTGTACTCACGCTTCTCGCCGGGGACGTGAACATCGATGAGGTTGCTGCTCTTGTCCGACGGCTCGTCTTGATGACGCTTGGTGGACGGTTCCTCCGCCATCGCCCTCCTCCGATGGCTGTGGGCTTGTGAGAGAGAAGCTTGTGGTTTGTGTGCAGTGGAGATGGAAGGGCAATGGTTGTTAGTGGGGATGATGGAGAGATAGAAGATAATGGGTTTTTTTTGTAGTGCGTCGACGGGGATTTGTGAGAGGCGGTTCGTCGGGGGCGTGGGTGTACTGGGTGTAGTGGCGTGGGGTCGCCGTTTGCAGTCCCTTGTGGCAACCGCTCAGTGGGTGGCGCGGGTGGTGGCCTGGAAGAAGTAACCGTCCAAGTACAATGGGTTTTACTCCTGCACTGACTAGTCTTGTCAAGCTGTACTTATGACCTGCTAAATCCCACTTGCACGTCTCAGGGGTGGTGATGGTGGCATTTTACTGTCGCACTGATTCGTCTTGTCAAGCTGTACTTATCGGCTGCTTATCCCACTTTCATATGTCAGGGTTGGTCATGATGGAGGTCTCTACTCCTCTAATGTGGTACTTGGACTGGTGATTGAAGTGTAATTGAACTTACCAAATACCAATGAGACCATGTGTGATGCTAATGTTTTTTAAAACATTTTTTGTATTTTTTAAAGGATTGTTTATATCAAGATAATCTCTGAGTATTTTTTACAGATAAATTAGATTTTCATTAGTACAGAATGTATTATATTCACATTTTTGTTTGAGGTAATTATTTTTATGTACTGATGGTCTGTCTGAATTGGGACTGGCAGAAGCAGACATAGCTTTGTTTTTTTCAAAACAATTTTTTTAGGTGTTCACGGGTGTGTTTGTTTTACTCTGCCTTTGTACTGACGACTGGTCAACAGTAGTGTTTTTCGTCAGTACAAATGTATTTGTGACTGCATTCAAAAGGATTATCAAATGTTTTACATAATAATGTGACTGCTCCAGCGGGCATAAATCACAAATTATATCAGTACTAATGTGTACTCTGCCTTTGTACTGACGACTGAGAACTATCACTACTGATGTACTATAGGAGTTTAAATTTTCCTTGACATATTTTTGCTGCTGAGTTACTGGTCGACAGTAGCGTTTGCGTCAGGTAAATCCAGATAAGTTTTTTCAAATGTATTTGTGACTGCATTCAAAAGGATTATCAATTGGTTTACATAATAATGTCACTGGTCCAGCGGGCACAAATCACAAATTATATCTTAACTATAGTACTGATCGAGAAATTGATGATAACGCTAAATAAGTTTTGGTAACGCCAGTGTTTCTGAAATGTTTCCTCATTGTGTGCCGAGGCAACTGAGAGCACTATGTATTGTTCAGTTGTTCAGCCTTGAGCTTCTCCTAACTGGCCCCGAATGTTGTGCCTTGCCGGCGCCCTTTCCTGGTTGAGCCTTGGCAACTTCATCGTCAGTTTCAGTTTCCTCGTCCCCGACACTGTCATCTTCATTGTCTTCATCTGATTGGTCGTCATTCTCGTCAAACTCTTCTTCTTCATCGTCTTCATTTGATTTTTTAGAACTCTGCACCTTGCCCTGTGTTTGTTCAGCGCCAATGACCTCCTTGCCCACTTTGCACGTGCGGGCATTATGCCCGTCAGTTCCCCCACACTTGCGGCAAGTGTAGCTGTTACGTGTGTTGTCTCCATTGGTAGAAACCTGGGCGGCTCCAATCTGCTTGTACTTGTTGGCAGTGCCATCTGTGCGGGGTGGGCATGTGCGGTAGTTATGGTTGCTCACGACGTTGCAGAATTCGCATGCCCTTATACCGAGAGGTTTGCCGTCCGGTCCAAATTCCTCATGCTTGATGGGGCGAGGCAGCTTTTTGGCTGCTGCTTTCGCTGCTGTCGCTGTCTGCGTCTTGCTCTTCCTCCCCTTTGTGTTTGAGAATATGGGTGGTTTAATCACTCTTTCCTGCTGCTGCTGGTAGGATGTGCTGTTGTCATGTCGTTCGCCTACAGCACCATCAAGCTCATGATCTCGCATGTGAGCTTGTTGGTGATTTTGAGTGTGCACATGGGCAAGCTCTGGTTGCTGCTGCTCCTCTTCCTCGTTGTCGAATGGGTCAACAGCTCCCATATGATTCAGCTCGGATAACATTGTAGCAATATCCTTCTCAATGGCATCATTGTCCACCACACCTCCATTTTCAGCAGAATGCATGGCGTCGAGTTCTTATTCAAGTTTGTCCATGACGACCCGCGACCTCGCCATTTGCTCTTGGCTTCTCAAACTTTTTCTGTGCACCCTCATGTTGAGCGTCAGCAGTGAGCTTTCAATGCATTATTGGGATGCCTTGTTTGACGCTACTGTCCTCAAGTCATTTCTGTCGAATGTTGGCTGGATATTCGGGCGTTTGGTGTATCTCCTGAGGATATATTTCTCTGGAACACTGGGAGCCTTAATTGTCTGCATCATGCACAAGACATGCACACAGAAAAGACCTGTATTTGTTTTTGGAAGTGGTGCATGTTTTTTGTCATTTCATTCGAACAAAAACTTTGCAAATAAAGTAGTACAGTATGTAACATCTTTTTTTTGCAGTCCTCACCTGTGTGGTCCCATAGCCTACACTCGCACTCATATGTTTCTCCCACAGGGTCTGCAACCACCTGGAACGCGTGCTGAGACCATGCAGCAGTTTTTGCGGGTTGTTGTAGCGCACGAGGTACTTTGTGGGCTCTTCCGTCTCTGTCGTCGTGAAGAGTGTGCTCAGTTTTAGCCTTTTTCTGATCTCGCTGTACACAACTCGCGAGTAAACCTTTGCCATCTGGGTGTCAAACCCATAGAAGGTCAACGTGTTTTGTTCCTTCTACACATGCAAGAATGATGACCAAATTGTTAGTTTTCTCGCAGCAAAAACTTGTCTAACTAATAAAGTTTTACTTTAGTAAGCATGTTTTTTTGTTTCACGACAGGTGATAGAGCTATACCCTGTTACCCATTGTCTCTTGGTTCTCTGTCTGCCTCCTAGTTTTGACGCAGGAGTTTACCTGGCTGACAAACCGGTGTAGGTTTTGTCTCTCACTTACAAAGTTCTTATTGAGCACATAGTTCGTGCTCTCACTTTGCTGTGTGGATGTCATTTTGGCGCAGAAAATTTCTTTGAAGTAGGCTGATATCCATTTCTCACGCTCATTCCACATGGCCAGCATCGTGGCATCATCATGGAGGTTGTACCTATCGATGAGTCCTTTCCAGGCATCCTGAAACTCAGTTGGCATGAGGGGCCAGTTGAGGATTGATGTGAATTCTTCTTTCAAGTCTTCGTGCAGGTAGTACAGGTATGCAAGGTGTTCCCTATACTTCTTCATAATGTGCCAGCGGCACAGCTTGTGTACTATGTTCTTGAAAACTTTTGGTATCGCCAAAGCCATTGCCGGGCACTGGTCTGGTAATGAGAAAAGAGATGTGGAGTGGTCAGCATATGGTGGTGCATATATACAAATAGAACCGACACAACATTTTTTAACGTGTTATTTTCCTTTTAGTTTTTTGGGGGAAGGGGGTGGTGGTGGTGGTTGGGGGTGGTTTTCGCGGTTGTACCTGTGAGGATGCATGTAGGAGCCTTCCCTCTCATGCACCTTAAAAACGTCTTGAACAGCCATCTGAATGATTCTGCATCCTCATCTCTTATCAGGGCGAAACCAAAGAATGTAGTCTGAAAGTGGTTGTTAGTACTGACAAACACCCCAAGTGGCATATGGTACTTGTTGGTCTTATATGTGGTGTAAAATGTTACGCAGTCACCGAAGTCCTGATAGGCCCCTCGGCAGCTTGCAGTCGCCTAGAATATGTTCTTAACTCTGTGGGACTCATCGAGTTGCATGTCACAGAAGAATTCCCTGTTTATAGCTTTCATCTCCCTAAAGAAGTTGACATTCTTTAGGACATCGTCCACATCATCCATCCTTGAATTCTTTGCTTTCCTGGATATTAAAAGTGAACAGTCATTCAAAAATGCATGTTGAACTGGCATCAGGTCATGCGTTGCGTAATATGTTTGTACTGACAGAGGAAAAAAGACATAGGCGGTTTATGGGAGGAGAACAAGTTTGTACTTACAGGTTAATCAGGTCTTTGGCATTCATTTCGAGGAAGTAGCTACCAGGGTCATCACCGCCCAGTATGCTCATGATTTGCGCGTGTTCAATGCCTTTGAACTACAGGTACTTGACGTACTCCAAGATTGTTTTGTCAAAGTTTTTGTGGGAGTGCAAGAAGACAAGCATTTGCGGAGTGAGCCGTAGCCTGTGGTTGTGTTCCCAGACTATCTCTTTTACGACAAGTGTTCCATCCTTTTCAATCTTCAGCCTCATTTTAGCCCCGCAGTTAGTCCTGGCTGTCATTTTGTTCCGCTGTCTATTTGCTTCAGACACCTTTGAATGATAGACTCCATAGCACGTGCAATAAAGGTAGGCTCTGGTCTTAAACTTGGAGCCTTCCCTGACAGCAAAACCCACGTGCTTCGCATAGAGGTTGTAGAAGTTCTTTGCTTCTTCAAAAGTTTCAAAGCGCATCTCTAGCCTTGGCAGAACATAAGCTTCAATGTTAGGTGGCTGCACACAACAGTGAGCAAACAAAAATGCAGTTATGAAAATGTTAGATGGGGTGGTCACAGTACCATGGTATGGACTATGCTTGTATGTTTTTTTATATGGATACTTACATGTGTATAGCTCTGTGCTGCCTCCAGTGTTTGCTATTGACCCTGGTGTATGGGTGCGGGTGGTGTCTCCCTTGGCACATGCAGCAATGCATCTCTTGGAGGGAGCAATGTTAACGAAGATCTCCGTCTCTCATTGTACGGCCGTCTCCCCTCAGATTCATTGTGAGGTTGCTCCTGTCTATATGGCTCATATCTTGTACTTTGGAACCTGCTAGAGCGGCCAAAATTTCTGTCTCTTTGGCCTGGTCTGCCCGTCGCAACCGCTTTTGCAGCACGGATGATTGATGTTGACAGAGCGACTGGTGGAAGCCTTGTTGCAACCCATCCACGGCTTCCTGTCCTTGGCTTTCTGCATGCGCTAGGGAAGGAAAACATTTGTTGTTGGGGATATTGTTGGCCTTGTTGCAACCCACGAGTGACAAAGCTTGTATTCCTAGATATTGGTGTTTGCTGCATAGAAGAACTTGTCTGTGCTTCTGATGGTTCCAGTGTATCTTGAAATCTGCATGTATTGTTGAAGTATCCAGGTGGTGTCGTGGTTCTAACTCTGACAGTGATGTAGGGGGGTATGTATGGAGAGGCAAGATCTCAGCGATTGGGAAGTTGTAAACACACCAAGATGTACGAGTTCAGGCCCTTCGCGAAGGAAGTAACAGCCCTACGTCTCGGTGCCCGAAGGCGGTTGACTGGATTACTGGCGTGTGAATAACAGGGGTGCCAACCCTTCATACTGAGGAGGGGGGTGGCTTATATAGAGTGCGCCGGCCCCCTCCTGCCCTCAGTAATGCAGGGTTTAAGGTACATTTAAGGTTGGGCGTTACTGGTAACGCCCCTAATAAAGTGTTATATGGCCATAAAGACTACTAGATAGCCGACCGTTTGCCTGCGGAGTGACTTTAGGTCTCCTGGCGGTCGAGTGGTTGGCTTCATGGTCGAGTGATAGCTTCTTGGTCGAGTGTCTTAAACCCGTCGAGTGGGGTACCTTCAAGTCGATTGAAAGGTGACTTCTTCTAGGGATGTCCTAGGGTAGGGCTTTTTGGACAGGTCCGTGCCCCTACCCTAGGTACATGGCTTCATCATTAGCCCCCGAACGGATCGAGGTTAGAGTGGGGAAAGAGTTGGAGATCTTTCCGACTGGTTCTTTGGGCTACGTGAGTGCCTCGTTTTGGGTCAATCGTCACGGATGACGTTGCCAACCTTTTTCAGTCGCCTTGATCCATTCCAAGCCTTTCGTCGAGTGAATTTCTTTATTTGTGACATACCGAGCGTCGGCGCGGGCGGGGTCTTCCATTTTGACAAGTTGTTCTGCAACCCGCGGATGTCGTGGGATTTAGGATTTTGGGAAGCGCGCGGGACGGGAGCGGCCGCAGTAATCGGAAGCGATAAAGCGGAAGCTCCTCGATCCCCGCGTCACCTTTTTCGCCACGTACTGCACGCGCGTCTGCTGCGGGATTTGACTGGATAGTTTGGGCCTACCAGTCAGCCACTCGGGAGCGGCCCCTTATAAATCGCCGGCTCGGGGTTTCCAAGCAGTGCGCTCTCTTCTCCTCCTTTCTTCTTCTTCCTCTCTCCCTTCGCAAGTCCTTCCGCCACCTCCGTTCTCGCCCCGGCGCAGCAGGCCCGTGCGAGACTTCGCCGGCGACGATGACGAAGGGCAAGACCTCCGCTCTGGAGCGTGTGAAGAAGGCGGCGGCGCAGGGGAAGGGGAAAAGATCCGCTCAGGGCGGATCCTCCTCAAGGTCTGCTCTGCCCAAGGGCTGGATCCAGGGCGATTGGATGCCGTCAGTGATCCGGCAAGAGGATCTCGACGACATGGTCGAGGGGGGAGTCATTCCCCACGAGGCTGCGTGTCTTCCGGGGAGAGAGATCGAACCTCAACCCCGTGATGGTGAGTGCGTGCTCCTAGCCACCCACATCGACCGAGGGTTTTCTCTGCCACCCCATCCTTTTTTCCGGAGCTTCTTGAACTTCTTCGGAGCGCAGCTCCACCACTTTACTCCCAACTCCATTGTATACCTTGCCGCTTTCATTTCCATGTGTGAGGCTTTCTTGGGTTGCCGCCCCCATTGGGGACTTTTCAAGCACATCTTTACCTGTCGTTCTTAATCGGTCAAGAAGGCCAAGTCGAGTGACGAGAGGACG
Source organism: Triticum aestivum (assembly GCF_018294505.1). Classification (NCBI taxonomy): domain Eukaryota; kingdom Viridiplantae; phylum Streptophyta; class Magnoliopsida; order Poales; family Poaceae; genus Triticum; species Triticum aestivum. The sequence goes on from NC_057800.1 coordinate 252,297,119, forward strand.
CAGGTGATCCAGTTGTGCAGGGGCTCGGCGATCCAGACGAGGGGGAAGAGCTGTTTTCCATCCATTACTTTCCCGGAGTCGGTCCGTGGCTGGCAGGCGACCTGGTTCTACTGTCAGGACCAGGCGACCCCAGGACAGTCGACTGGTCTTCCTCCTTTCTCCCTCGACCGAGCTGAAAAACCTTCTTCTCTGAAAGTGGCGCCGGAGGAAAGGGCTCAAGTCAAAGTGCTGGCCGGTCGAGTGGTTGAGCTTGTCCGTGAGGGAGTGACGGGCATGGATTTGCTGGAGGTCTTCCTCCGGAGGCGCATCCAACCGCTGCAGGCTCGTGATCACCCGATGTGGCTGTACTCGGGTCTTGACGACACCACTCGGATCCACCCGGAGGAGGTCACTGATGAGATGCTGGAGGGGTGGCTGTCGAGCATCACAGGAAACAAGGACAACATCCGAGGAGCCAGGAGGGTAATTCCACTCGACAACTCGTACGATGTGGACCAGGTATGTCTCTATGCTCCTGACTGAGGTCTTGTTTTTCTTCATTGGTCTTCTTTGAGCTGGTCGATCGACCTTTGTCTTGTCTGTTGTTTTTCAGGCGACTACTGAAATGTATTCGACGCCCAATGGGGCACAGGGGCCAACTGAGGAAGGGGAGGCGAGCGGAGGTGAGAGCGGGGACGATCAAGGCGAGTGGGAGTCCGACGGTGAAGGAGAGGGAGGCGACGAC
>NC_057800.1:252298113-252300894 GCF_018294505.1 Triticum aestivum
GATCCAAGCTCACACACGACCCAGCGCGGGAGCGTGGTAGTGCGACTGCTCCTATTGGGCAGTCGTCGAAACACCCTCGGACCTCTTCTCCTACGCCGACTGGAAAGGCTCCCAAGCACCCGCGCGCAGCGCCGTCCAAGCCGCCCAAGGCTTTGCCCAAGATGAAGATGGCCGTCCCCACCATTTCTGGGTAATAATAAAACTTGTTATCCTTTGTCGACCGTGGACGGATCCTTGGTCGATCCATTGAGCCAACCGACTGACTTTCGAGGCTTGCAGTGCTGCTACCTCTGAGATCTCCGCCAAGGACAACGACCAAGAGATGGAGGATGCTGTTACCTCCAACCCTGGTACGATTACTGACGTTCCGCTTTGAGTTGACTAACCATTTATTGCAACCCTGGTCGATTGAACGTTTCCTTTGTAGCCCCTCCTCATGTTATCGGCCTCCCGGATGACGACGACAATGAACCACTGAGAATGAGGAGGAACAAGAGGTCGACGGCTGACAAGACCCCCCAACCTGCTCCGGCGTCTGAGGCCATGGCTCGGGATGGTGGTGACACCACTCGGGCTTCTGTGACTTTCGCCATTCCTCTGACGAGCGCGCGGCCTTCGGCGTCGACTGCGGATCCACCTTCGCTTTTTGCTGCGTATCCCGTCCTTGAGGACCAAGCGGATGCTGCAAAGGAGGCTATACGCCAGGTGGGGATCATGATGGAGCAAGTGAAGATGGCTCGGGAGGCTAGCCAAGCAGCCTATGACGCGAGTTCGGCTCTTCAGAGCAACGTCCAGGTCAGTCGACTCAACACTTGGTCTGTTATGATATGCTGTTTGAAGAGTCTCTTTTCCGAAGATCTTTTGTATCTGTATCTGTACACCCACTGGGTGTGTCTGCCAATTCTTGGACGAGTGGGGGCACGCTAAGTGCACCCACTGGGTGTAGTCCCCGAGACTACGGTGGACTGCTGGCAGTCGACTGTAGTCTTTACATTGTGTTGCTGTAGCTGTATTTCTTCACTCGGTTTTTCCCCGAAGATCTTTTTTTTGGTCGAACCAGTGGGGGCACGCTGAGTGCACCCACTGGGTGTAGTCCCTGAGACTACTGTCGAATGTTTTTGATTCGGCTGTGGTCTTAGAAACGTCGTCATTGTCTCTTAGTTACTCGGAAGCAACTTATCTTGGACGTCTGTCGACTGATTTTTCTTTTACAGAAATCCTGCAAACTTGTAGCTCGCTATACTGAGTTGGAGAAGCAGAAGATTCAACTGAACCTTGATCTGGAGCTGGCCAGAATAGAGCTGCAGAAGGTCAGAGACGGCGCCGCAGGTAAGACGACTTTGTTGACTGGTTAGTTTTTAGGCTTGAGTGCCCTTCTGCTATTTCCGAGTCAATCATCACTTCTTTGCAGAAAAACTGAGCGAAGCTCTGGCGAAGAAGGATCAGGACTTGGCTGCTGCCCGTAAGGAGGCTGACGACAGGACCGCTCTGGCCGAATAGAAGCTGGCTTCGGTCGGCCAATTGGAAGAAGAGAATGCCAAGCTGAAGACCGCTCTGAATGAAGCCAACCGGGAGTGTACACGTTGGAAGAAGGAGAACCTCACCCTGAGCGAGAAGGTGGAAGGCATCGCTCGCAGGAGGGACGACCTGGAGAGCTACTTGAGGAGCCTCGCCAAGAAGTTGTACATCAAGCTTGAAGGTGCACATTCAGTTCCGACTGGTTTTTTTTGTGTCGACTCAGTCTATGAAAATTGACTTATCCTTGGATCGTGTATGCAGAGCTTTGCCAGAACTTTGAAGAGGAGACTGGGCGGATCGAAACAGGTTTGGATCCAATCAACTCTCCCGTGAAAGATGAAGCTGCCATGAATCTGCTCCGGCTGGAATCTCGCATTGACGGCGTCGTGGACTACTTGGCTCGACTGAAGGTTGCCATGTCATGGATCGACCCGGCACTTTGGCCAGAGGCTACGCTCCAAAACGATCTCGAGTCTCTGATGACTCGACTTAACGGAATCCCTGACCGAGTGCAGGAGTGGAAGAAGTCTTCTGCTCGGTGTGGCGCTGATGTGGCTCTGTCTCTGGTCCGCGTCCTTTGCAAGGAGGCGCGAGAAGAGAAGCTGGCCGCCATCCAAGTTGCCAATACCAGGAAGCACAACTTTCAAGATATCATGGAGACTTTCATCGCTGCTGCCACCCGTATTGCAGACGAGATCGACTTGGACGAGTTCGTCGCCCCTTCCAGTCCTCCACCTGAGGAGTGAAAAACTTTTAAGCTCCACTTTAAATTTGCCTCGGAATGCCGAGTGGATTTTGTAACCGTTAAACTCCGTCGAGCTGAGGGCTCGATTACTTTGGCCTGAGGTCTGGGACCTTTTAGGCTTTATCTGATCTTGATTTCTCGTTGAATATCTTCATGGTTTGATTCGTTGAGTGAATCTTGTTCTTCACTCGGAATAACCTTGTATTTGCGGCGCAGCTCCGAAGGGGAAGGTAGCAGTCGACTCGCGGATTGGGTTGTGTCTTGTACTTAGGCGAGCACTGGGCTGCAGCTAAGCCTCCGAGTGAGAGGTTTGCTCTCCACTCGGTAGGATTTTTAAACACTTAGGCGAGCGTTGGGCTGCAGCTAAGCCCCGAGTGGGAGGATTGCTCTCCACTTGGTAGGATTTTTTCAAACTTAGGCGAGTGCCGGACTGCAGCTAAGTCTCTAAGTGAGAGAACTTAGGCGAGTGCTGGACTGCAACTAAGCCCCCGAGTGGGAGGATCACTCTCCACTCGGTA
>NC_057800.1:252301382-252411692 GCF_018294505.1 Triticum aestivum
GAACTTAGGCGAGTGCTGGACTGCAGCTAAGCCCCCGAGTGGGAGGATCGCTCTCCACTCGGTAGGATTTTTTCAAACTTAGGCGAGTGCCGGACTGCAGCTAAGTCTCTAAGTGAGAGAACTTAGGCGAGTGCTGGACTGCAGCTAAGCCCCCGAGTGGGAGGGTTGCTCTACACTCGGTAGGATTTTTTAAACACCTAGGCGAGCACTAGGCTGCAACTAAGCCCCCGAGTGGGAGGTTTGCTCTCCACTCGGTAGGATTTTTAAACACTTAGGCGAGCACTAGGCTGCAGCTAAGTCACCCACTGGGGGATTTCGTATGCAAACAAGAGTGACAGCAATTATTGGGACGCTCTTGTCTTTGGTAAAAATGAACTGCAGAAATTTTTTCTTATTACATCTCGTCCAAGGGAGAACTCAAGTGTAAAAGGGGCGGAGTAGTTCCGCATTCCAAGCTCGTGGCTCGTCAGTCTAGTGATCAACATTGTAGAGGTGATATGCTCCATTGTGGAGGACTCTGGTGACGATGAAGGGACCTTCCCAAGTAGGAGCAAGTTTGTGTGGTTTCTGTTGATCCACTCGGAGGACCAAATCTCCTTCCTGGAAGGCTCGGCTCTTCACATTTCTGGCATGGAATCGACGCAAGTCTTGCTGATAGATGGTCGATCTGATCATAGCCATTTCCCTCTCCTCCTCTAGGAGGTCGACTGCGTCTTGCCGGGCTTGCTCTGCTTCGTCTTCGTTATAAAGCTCGACTCTGGGGGTGTTGTGAAGTAGATCACTCGGCAGGACGGCTTCGGCTCCGTAAACCAGAAAAAATGGCGTTCTTCCGGTCGATCGGTTCGGGGTGGTCCTCAGCCCCCACAAAACCGACGAAAGTTCTTCTACCCAAGCGCCTGCTGCATGCTTGAGATCACACATCAATCGAGGCTTCAATCCTTTGAGAATCAGACCATTTGCTCTTTCAGCTTGTCCATTCGACTGAGGATGCGCGACCGACGCGTAGTCGACGCGCGTACCTTCAGAGGCGCAAAAAGCTCTGAACTTGTCTGAATCGAAGTTTGACCCATTGTCGGTGATGATGCTATGCGGGACCCCATATCTAAATGTCAGCCCTCTGACGAAACTGATAGCAGTGCAAGCATCGAGATTCTTGATAGGCTTGGCTTCAATCCATTTGGTGAACTTGTCGACTGCCACAAGCACATGCATGAATCCGCTCCTGCCTGTTCTCAGTGGACCGACCATGTCCAATCCCCAGACAGCAAAGGGCCAGATGAGTGGAATGGTCTTCAGGGCTGATGCAGGCTTGTGTGACATGTTGGAGTAGAACTGGCAACCTCCACACTTGTCGACTATCTCTTTTGCCATTTCATTTGCTCTTGGCTAGTAAAATCCTGCTCGGTATGCTTTAGCCACAATGGTCCGAGAGGACGCATGGTGACCACAGGTCCCCGAGTGGATATCATTAAGGATCATCTGACCCTCTTCTGGTGTTATGCATTTCTGACCGATTCCAGTCGCGCTTTCCCTATACAACTGTCCCTTTATGACTGTGAAGGCCTTGGATCGGCAGACGATCTGTCGAGCCTCTTCCTCGTCCTCCGGTAGTTCTTTCATCAAGATATACGCAATGTATGGTACCGTCCAGTCAGGAGTGATAGCCAAGACCTCCATGACTAGGTCGACCACAACAGGAATTTCGACTTCAGTCGGATCTGTGGCACTTTTCGGTTGCGGGGCTTCTTCTGAGAAGGGATCCTCCTAGACTGACGGCGAGCGGATGTGCTCCAAAAACACATTGCTGGGAATGGCTTCTCTCTTGGAGCCTATCTTTGCCAGATCATCTGCTGCTTGATTTTTCAGTCGGGGGATGTGATGAAGCTCTAACCCCTCGAATTTCTTTTCTAGCTTTCTTACTGCGTTGCAATAGCCAGTCATAGCCGGGCTTCTGACGTCCCACTCCTTCATCACCTGATTAACCACCAAATCTGAGTCACGCTAGACCATGAGGCGCCGTACGCCGAGTGAAATGGCCATGCGCAACCCGTACAAGAGTGCTTCATATTCTGCTTCATTGTTGGAGGAATCAAAGTGAATCTGGAGAACGTATCTGAGCTTATCTCCTCGGGGGGAGACCAATAATACCCCAGCACCGGAACCATTCAGCATCTTAGATCCATCGAAGAACATGGTGCAGTGCTCCGAGTGAACTTGAGTCGGGAGTTGCTGTTCAATCCACTCGGCGACGAAATCTGCAATTGCTTGGGACTTGATAGCCTTCTTTGCTTCAAACTTGATATCTAGGGGGAGGAGTTCAATCGCCCACTTAGCCACTCGACCAGTTGCATCTCTGTTGTGCACGATCTCTGACAGTGGTGCATCGCTGACGACTGTAATGGAATGGTCAGAGAAGTAGTGCGCAACCTTCTTCGTGGTCATGTAGATCCCATATACAAGCTTCTGGTAATGGGGATATCTTTGCTTCGAAGGTGTCAAAACTTCAGACACATAATATACTGGGCGCTGAACTCTGAAGGCCTTTCCTTCTTCTTCCCGCTCGACCGTGAGTACTGTACTGACAACTTGTCCCGTGGCCGCAATGTACAGCAGCAGAGGCTCTTTACTGATTGGGGCAGCAAGCACCGGCTGGGTGGAGAGCAGAGCTTTGAGCTCTTCAAACGCTGCGTCAGCTTCTGGAGTCCACTCGAACTTGTCAGACTTCTTCATCAGTCGGTAAAGAGGCAACGCCTTTTCACCGAGATGAGAAATGAATTAACTTAGAGCGGCCAAGCAACCTATAAGTTTCTGGACATCGTGTACACGCACAGGGCGCTTCATCCGGAGTATGGTGCCAACTTTCTCGGGATTGGCGTCGATTCCTCGTTCGGAAACAAGAAAACCGAGTAACTTTCCACCTGGAACTCCGAATGTGCACTTTGATGGATTGAGCTTGATATCGTATCCCCTGAGGTTAGCAAAGGTTTCGGCAAGGTCAGTCAGTAGGTCGGAACCTTTCCATGACTTAACCACAATATCATCCATGTATGCTTCTACGTTCCGACTGATCTGAGTGAGTAAACACTTCTGAATCATCCTCATGAACGTGGCTCTAGCATTCTTGAGGCCGAAGGGCATGGTGACATAACAGAAGCACCCAAATGGGGTGATGAAAGCCGTTTTGATCTCGTTGGGTCCATACAGACGGATCTGATGGTACCCTGAATAAGCATCTAGAAAATACAAACGCTCACACCCCGCGGTCGAGTCCACTACCTGGTAGATGCGGGGGAGAGGGAAATGATCTTTCGGGCAGGCCCAATTGATGTGTTTAAAGTCAATGCACATGCGAAGTGACTTGTCCTTTTTGGGGACCATGACTACATTGGCGAGCCACTCAGAGTGGTAAATCTCTCGGATGAATTCCGCTGCTAAGAGCCGAGCCACCTCCTCACCAATAGCTTTCCTCTTCTGGATGGCGGACGGTCGAAGATGTTCTTTCATAGGCTTGAACTTCGGGTCGACTCGTAGGCGGTGCTCAGCCAGCCCCCTGGGAACTCCAGGCATGTCAGAAGGCTTCCATGCGAAGACGTCCCAGTTCTCACGGAGGAACTGGATGAGCGCTTCTTCCTATTTGGAGTCGAGCGTCGTTGAGATGTGAGTCGGAGCAGCGTCGGGGTCGGTCGGGTGAATGTGAGCTGGCTTAGTTTCACTGGACGACTGAAAAGCGGATTCTGAAGCAGGCTTCTTGGCTCGTAACAATTCACTCGGATCAGCAGTCTTCTGGTACTCTTGTAGCTCATCAACTGCCATCTGAGCATCAGCAATCTTCGATCCTTTCTGAAAACACTCTTCTGATTTCTTCCGATTGCCGGTAACGGTGATCACACCTCTGGGACCGGGCCTCTTCAACTTGAGATACACGTAGCATGGTCGAGCCATGAAGCGTGCATAAGCTGGCCGGCCCAAAATAGCATGATAAGCACTTTGGAAGTCCACAACCTCAAATGTCAACTTTTCCCTGCGGTAATTCTTTGAATCACCGAAAACCACGTCAAGAGCAATCTGGCCGAGTGACTCGGCTTTCTTTCCAGGAATGACTCCATGGAAGCTCATGTTGCTGGCACTGAGCCTGGACATCGGAATGCCCATCCCTTTCAATGTTTCAGCATACAATATGTTCAGGCCACTGCCACCATCCATCAGGACTTTGGTCAGTCGAGTGCCTTCGACAACTGGGTCGACCACCAAAGCTTGCCTCCCAGGGGTGGCAATGTGCGTAGGGTGATCGGACCGGTCGAATGTGATGGCAGTCTGAGACCACTTCAGATAACTGGGTGTCGCTGGAGCAACCATATTCACCTCACGGTTAATGACTTTCAGTCGACTTTTGCTTTCGACATCAGCAAAAATCATCAAGGTGGAATTGATTTGGGGGTATCCGTCGTCGCTATCTTCCTTGTCCTCGACTCTGTCCGACTATTTTTCCTTATCTTTGGGCTGTTTGCCCTGAAACTGCTGGATCAGGAGCCGGCACTGTCGAGTGGTATGCTTTGGGTAAATGAAATTACCCTCTTCATCTTTCTTGGTGTGGATGTGACATGGCAGATCCAAAACATCATTTCCATCTTGATCCTTGACTTTCTTGGGCTTCCAGGGGCCTTTGGGTTTTCCCTTGAAATTTCCCTGGGTTGCGGCCAGGGCCTCCCCAGGGGCGGCTGGCTCGGCCTTCCGCTTCTGCTTCTGACTGGAATTGCCTCCGGTTTCCTGGGCGACTGTTTTCTGCTTGCCACTCTGGAGACGATCTTCATCTTCTCCATTAGCGTATTTGGTGGCAATTTCCATCATCCGATTCAGGGACATTTCTCCGATCCGACCGAACTTCAGGTTCAACTCTCTGTTCTTGACGCCTTCTTTAAAGGCACAAACTGCTTGGTGATCCGGTACGTTCTCAACTGTGTGATGCAAAGTGATCCACCTCTGGATGTAATCCCTCAGGGTTTCACTCAGCTTCTGCATGCAAGACCGCAATTCTGTAAGGCCTGTGGGTCGCTTGCATGTTCCCTCAAAGGTTGTGACAAACACTCGAGAGAGGGAGAGATCCTCCCAAGTGTAGATGCTGCTGGGTGCTAACTGATTCAGCCACGTTCTGGCCGAGCCCTCTAACAGGAGAGGCAAATGCTTCATAGCCACCTCATCATTGCCACCGCCAATCTGTACAGCCACTCGGTAATCTTCGAGCCAAGTGTCAGGCTTAGACTCACAGGTGAACTTGCTGACTCCAGTCGCCAACCGAAAGTTGGGAGGAATCACCGCGGCCCTGATGGCTCGACTGAAACACTCTGGCCCTGAAACACGTATTCTGCTGCTGGCGGGCGCATCTCTGTTCTGGCCTTCCCGATGAGCCCTGTTCCTGTCAACCAAGCCTTGAACGAGGACAGATCTCGCGTCAAAGCCTGGGTCCCTGGGGTCGACGGGAATCCTCTGCCCAATGCTATGAGGGCGCCTGTCATCTTGATGTCGAGGCGCATATGACCCACTCCTCGGGGGAGGGGTTGGCACTCGACGTCGATCATCACGATCGGATTGGTGATCATACTGCTCATTCCTTCTGTACTGATCATGCCGGCCGCCACGTCCCTCACGCCTCGAGGGCGACCGCGGGCTGTGAGCCGACTGAACTGTATCTGTTGCAACGGATCGACTGTGGATCCTATTCCGCGACTGAGAAATGGCGGAATTCTGGTTTCCCGCCGCCCGGAGCAACACTATGATCTGTAACAAGCCCCTGCCAACCTCCGACTGGGAGGGCTGAATCGATTCTGCTATACGGGCCGCGGCGGCCAAATTCTGAACTGGGGTTCGGTATACCTGCATCGGCGGGAAGAGCTGGCGTCGACTAGACTCGGGAGCCCGCTGACGCGCTTGCTCGTCGAGTGCTCGCTGGAGATTCTCCAGTCGAGTGCGCTCGGCCAAATTAGCCAAGCGCGCGTCCTCCAAGGCCTGGGCCTCGGGGGACTCTCTGACGATAGGAGTGCAGAGTGCGTCCGTGTTCCGGCGGCGAAGCTCCTCTCGCTGTAATGACGTGAGAGGTTCGGGGAGATACTCATCGTGGGGATGCGACGGGTCGCCCCCACCCGCGCCTCCATCAGCGCGAGGGAAACCGGGAGGACTGTGCGTTCCATCGACCACCAGGATCTCAGCCACTGGGTCGCTGCTGTCGCACTCGGATGCGGTCTCCGCGGAGCCAGTCGAACAGGCCGCAGAGGGATTCGTCGGGCTCGATTGCCGTGACTTGCGGGGCGGCCGACTAGCGAGCCACGGCATGCCTCACCCACCTCTGAAGTCTCGACCGACCGGAGCGCTTGCGCCAGTGGGAGACAGAGCGGGGAGACGGTACGGGGGCCGACCGATACTGGGTCGACGGCTGCCGCAGGAGGACGGCACGAACGCATGCGCAGAAATGCGTCGCACCGCGGACGGGGAGCGCGTCGATGTCGAGTGGCGCCTCCTGAAGCCAGGCGGAGTCATCGGCGATGAACGTGAGCGCGCCGAGGCGGATCTCGCGGCCCTCTACCAAAACTCCGCATGAAACCATGATCAAAGGGATCGGAAAAATCGCAACTTCTCCAATCAGGTGCTAAGATTCCCGCCCCACGGTGGGCGCCAACTGTCGTGGTTCTAACTCTGACAGTGATGTAGGGGGGTATGTATGGAGAGGCAAGATCTTAGCGATTGGGAAGTTGTAAACACACCAAGATGTACGAGTTCAGGCCCTTCGCGGAGGAAGTAACAGCCCTACGTCTCTGTGCCCGGAGGCGGTCGACTGGATTACTGGCGTGTGAATAACAGGGGTGCCAACCCTTCATACTGAGGAGGGGGTGGCTTATATAGAGTTTGCCGGCCCCCTCCTGCCCTCAGTAATGCAGGGTTTAAGGTATATTTAAGGTTGGGCGTTACTAGTAACGCCCCTAATAAAGTGTTATAATGGCCATAAAGACTACTAGATAGCCGACCATTTGCCTGCGGAGTGACTTTAGGTCTCCTGGCGGTCGAGTGGTTGGCTTCATGGTCGAGTGATAGCTTCTTGGTCGAGTGTCTTGAACCCCTCGAGTGGGGTACCTTCAAGTCGATTGAAAGGTGACTTCTTCTTCTAGGGATGTCCTAGGGTAGGGCTTTTTGGACAGGTCTGTGCCCCTACCCTAGGTACATGGCTTCATCAGGTGGTATTTCTGGTGTTACCCAACCAGGTGGTGCCCCATATCTGCTTGGCTGATCAAACGCTCGCTGCGTGCGCCACCTTGCTCGCTTCTGCAATGACATACAACAGTTTTGGGATTAATCTTTTCTGCATTTTTCTCGTATACATGCTATGAGTAACATGTCCTGCACTGAAGGCATTGTAGAAGTTGAACTTGCATTGCTGGTTGTTGAACTTCAGAGATGTATGGATGTATATAACTGATGCATGTCTTCTCTTTTGTTCATCTATAACTTATGCAAGTACACTAGAAGTAGTCCTAGTTTATGTATCATTGAACTTACTGTGTAGCATGTGTATTTTTTTCAACAACATTCTTTCACTAGTTCGAACTGACGCAACTACACGGCATGCACTATTAGAAATAAAATGATACAACTTGTAGTGGCAGCTGAACCTTATATAAAGCCTAGTAGCTCCTTGGACTGATGCATAAGTTTGTGTTTTTTGGTTTTGAACAGAAGCTATCATATTAGAGGTACTGATAGTAACCTCGACATCCAAATTGTGCATCAAGTGGCAGGGGTGTAATGAACTGATCAGGCATTTGCAATGTACTAGCAGGTTCTTCTTTTCATAGCAGGACTGATGAACTGATGTACTGACACAAACGTGGGAAGCAGATATTATCTCCAGTTGACTGACTTCTTCTTCTTCCTCTCGTGGTCGGCATACTGGCATGTTCTTGGAAGGCGGCGCCATTGATGCAGCTCCTGCTTGTGGTGGACGTCTGGCGAAGAGGTTTGGGGAGACAGCGTCTTGCGGGGATCACTGCCCCGGAGAAGGAGCCCCGGCGACGGAGGGAGGTAGGAGGCGGCGGATCACGGCCCCGTCGTTGGATCCGGCGACAGAGGGACGCAGGAGACGGCGGACCACAGCCCCGTCGTTGGATCCGGCGATGGAGGGAGCTAGGAGACGGTGGATCACGGCCCGTCGATGGATCCGGCGAAGGAAGGAGGCATGAGACGACGGATCACGGCCCCGTTGATGGATCCGGCGACGGACGGAGGCAGGAGACGGCGGCAGATCCCTCACCGGCCAGTCATGGTGCCGCGGGCTCCCTCGCTCCAGCTGCCGCCGTCGCTCGCTCACCCACGACGGCTGCCTCCGGCGGAAGAAGGTGGGTTGGGTTCAGTTCGGGCTGGGTCGGGGGGATTGTACGGTAGTCGGCGCGTCGCGCCTATATAGGGCGGGGGGGGGGGGTAATAGAATATTATTCTGTTACTAGTAACAGAATAGTCCAGAGTGGGGTAACAGAATATATATATATATATATAGTTGTTCGCCGTTGAGGTGACCGTGGAGCGCTCTGCTCGCTTCCCTTGGCACGCTCTTTGCTAGTGGTTGGGCGTGCGCACGATCACGTCGGGGGGCCCATATGCATGCGGTTGCGCCATGCGCGTTGCCACACGATGCAGTTATGTGCGGCACGTTGGAGTTACGCGCTGCAAATTAGAACTGCCATCAGGGCCTGCTGCTATTCCTAGCTGTCTGGCTTCCCCTTTAATTCCCGCGCCATTATAACCTTAGTCTATTCAACCTTTCGATCGCGCCCCACAGCAGAACAAGCACACCCACGATGACATATAGAGTGGGGATGTCCAACGGTGCTCCAATGGAATTCGGAGAGCACGGAGTGGAGACCCACACGAGGGAGACAGATCTCTCAGTGGTGTACACCATCGACCCGGACGTGGTGGACGACTACATCAACAACGTTGAGTAGTTGCTTGCTCGAGACAAGTACAAGGCGGTCGGCATCAACCTCCAGTACACCACCGGTCGTCTCGGCATAGATCAGAAGGTTGCCGTCGCCCAGTTGTGTGTGGGCCATCATGTCCTCATCTACCACTACTGCATGGCCACAGAGCCTTGCGACCATTTCAACAGGCTTGTCAACAGCACCGACTACAAGTTCACCACGGTGGAAACCACTGACGATGTAAACACACTCAGTGTTATGAGCTTGGCCTGCAAGAACCTTGTCGAAATCCATGACCACTACAGGGTCTAGAGAAGCATGAAGAAGGACTCCCTGGTCGAACTCGCCTCAGCCATCATCGACCCCTACTACGAAAAGATGAAGCAGGATGCCCACAGAACAAGTCCCCTATCCTGGCACAGGGCCTGGATGCGGCAACTGGATGAACCTCACCTTAGGTTCACGGCCAAGAGCATGTACACATGCTATGAGATGCATAGGAGGATCGTTGACATGAGGAAGTGCCTCGTTACCCAAATCGACGAGCCCGGATCGAGCTACAAGCATAGCAAGCGTCACAAGAAGTAGATGATGATCGGATGATCGTTTATGCTAGTTAATCATGCATGCAATATATAGTTTACTTTATTGGTGTGTGGAAATGTCATGTGTGTAGTAGCCACCTATGTAATTATGCATGTAATAGTTTACTTTGGTGTGTGCAAATGCCATGGTTGTAGTAGCCACCTATGTAAGTGGATGTTTAATTTGGTTATGCAAGCATGTCTAAGTGTGTGTGTGTGTGTGTGTGTGTGTGTCTATATAGTTATTATGATCACAACGCGCCTATATAGCATCGATCCCGAACTTCCTAATCAGCCACGCCCCACCGATCCACCACTTCCCTCGATTCCTCTCGATACACCACCCCCCTCCCACGCCCTGGATCCCGCGCGCCGCCGCCGGCCCTGGATCTGGCACACGCCACCCCGCCCTCAGATCTCTCCCGTTCCCTGGTCCGGCCAGTGCGCCGCCCCGTCCCCGGATCAGTACGCCGCCCTGCCCCCACCCCATGTTGTGTCCATCGGATCCCACTGCCTCCTCCTACACGAGATCGAGCATCGTCACCGGTTTCCTCCCGAGATGCCGTCGCCGGCCTTCTACTGCGATAGTGCTGCCGCGGGCGAGCCACCGCCGCCCACCTCAGCATGAGCCCGTCGCCCCCGCTGCATCGGCCAGCACCCCCTGCCTCCCCTTCGATGCGACACACCGATGGCCACCACCCGCCTCCCCATCGACACCATGCGCTGGCGGCCACCACCCGACGTCCACTGTGCCTACTTGCCATCCACCTGCAGCTAGAGGATGGCTTGACCTGCAGCAAGAGGACAACATGACCTGCAGCTGGGTGGCCGCATCCAGAAGAGAGGATAGTGGCGGCTGGGTGATGGATCTTGCACGCCGCCCTCCGGCCAGGAGGTTGCCAAGCTGCTGGGTCACCGTCCACCAGCAGCAGAAGGTCGTCTTTCCTACCTCCCTGTACAGAATGCAGACAACGCCGAGCTGCAGGTCCATCACCAGCACCAGCAGCAGGTCTTCTTTCCTCTCAAGCAGTGAGCTACTGTCCGCAGCGTCCTCTCCTCGAGCACTGTCGAGCTGCTGTTGGTGCACCAATTCTGCAGTTCAGCTTGAGTGCGAGAGGACAGATTTCTGAGACGGCTTAGTTGCTGGTGTTGTCCTTGGGATTTTTTTTTGTTTTAACCGATCTATTGCTAGTGCTTGGATGTTGAAAACTATTCAGTAGTTGCTTCCCTAGGGGGCAAACCAAGCAACGATGACTCCTAAGTCCTAATCTTAGAGTAGTCCAAACATGCTAATCCGGAATGCTAGTGCTAATTTGCACTTATACCACTAGTGCATAGTCTTGCTGAGCATTTGTTTTCGTGTTGTTTCTTTGACTCGGATGGTCACGGTGACCTGCAGACATTGCCTTGCACCGGCCGGTGATGGTTAATTCAGGTCAGATGTAGGATATACTCACTGGTATCTATGAGTGTGTTTGGTTCAAGAAAAGCAGTGTAGAGGAAATGGGAATCAGATTACGGCAGTAACGTAAACGGAATGAGGGAAAACAAGAACCTGCTCGCCAAATAGTTAGTCGTCAATGGAAAAAATATCCTCTCCAAATTGATTATATAACCTAAACAGATAGAACCACGGATTTGACAAGGATTTTACTTACTACCGCTACTGTATAAGCAAAAGGCAGTAACTGAAAAGGAAGAAAAGGCAATATGAATTGTCAATTCATGACCTAAGCCATGTCCAAGCAGATCCAAGGGATGCTTTGGACTACCCATGAGATCATTCACATCCGACGATTCAGTTTGATGTGAGTTACACCAACAATTCAGTTTGATGTTACAAGGAAGCACCAATGTCCCTATGTATGAATTTTTGTTTAGAATGCAAAGGAAAAATAGTTTGGAAAGTTATTATTATGGTTCCAAATTTTGAATCTTGCAAGTGGTTGCTAGTGGCATTTCAACTATTATGTTATCGTTTAAATTTATTGTACAAAAAGAACACCACCTACCAAATTCGCTTGAAAATTAGAAGAGTTGACACAGGAAATGATAAGTTGTACACCCACGCAGGCCACCTCCACCTTCTTCCATAGCTGCACCCCGCGGGTCTCGATGACCGCACACAGCCGAGATTGAAGGATACCGATGGCGACCACCAGCGCACTCGCTATCACGCATAGACAGCAGCGATGGCCGAATCCGACCTTCTATGACATGATCTTTCTTCCTTCCTCCTCTATCGCCGTGACCTTCCTCCTCTGCCTATGTGGCCTTCTTCCCTCCCTTGCCTGCCTAGACCGCTGATTCGATGCAATATCCCCTACCGGTGACCCACCCTTGAGCTCACTTTCTCCCCCCACCACCGGCATTGCAAACTAGCGGTTTGTGTATATGCCTCAAAGGAAAAAGTTTAGTTTTTGTAAGTTTTTACCTTGGCTCAGTGCATCCTCTCTCTCTTTAGTTTACAGGAGACGTTCATATACTGCGACAACAACAAAGTTAATGTTGTCAGAAAAATTGAAGTCCATGTATATGCAGGGGCACACAAAAACACTTGTGGCCGACAAAAAATGTTCCTTCCGTTTATCCGCAAACAGTCTTTCTTGATGCCTGCTCATTTAAAGTGATTAAATGATGTTTTTTATGGTTCGTGTTGGTGCTCGATGTTGACTGTATTTTCCGCATTTCTAAAAAATGTAGAAGTTCAAATCAAAATACCCCAAGCGATCCGATGTTTATATAAAACTCGGATATTTCAATTTACTAAAGAAAAAGGTAATAAGTTCAATTTAAAATAATGGATAAGTTCGATCTTTATAAACCAAGAAGAAAAAGAACCCTCACCGACAAAATGTTAACTCTAGACGTTCAAATTTAAGTAAAAATGGGAAGATGAAAGAAAATGTTGGGTGTTTTAAAATAATTCCCTCATTCAATTACAAATTTGAAACAAAAATGCTCTATCTGAAAATAGTTCCTCCTACATGGAGTGTGTTTCATATAAGAAAAAAGGAATAAAAAGTCAAAGTCTAAAAAGATATGGAAGTTCAAATTTAAATAAGTGAGTGCTTCGATGTTTATTACATAACAAGGACTTTTCCCCTATACAAATGAATAACAGCAAAAGTCCTAATTAAAAAATGAAGTTGTTTGATGTTTATAAAAATCTTAGATTTCCCCGATACTAATGATTAAAACCAGGAAGTTCAATTTTAAAAAATAGAGTAGTTCAATGCATATTAAAAACTTAGTTTTTTCTCTTTACTAAATAATAAAACCAAAGAAGTTCAACTTTTAAAAGCAGAGTATTTGATATTTATTTGAAAAACTCAGTTTTTTCGGTTACTAAAGAATAAGACCAATAAGATCTATTCAAAATAACGAAGAAGTTCAATGTTTCTAACAAAACTCCATTTTTCACATTTCTAAAAAGCGCAGGAAGAAGTTGAAAAAGAAAGTTAGAGCGGTACTATATCTATAAAAAACTCGGATTTTTTCCGTTACTAAAGTGAAATGGAGAGAAGTTCAAATTGAAAACAGACGGAAGTTCATGTACTGCATGGTGTGTGTTTCGTATGAGAAAATAGCAGTAAAATGGCGAAGTCCAAAAATTTTGTTGTTAGAAGTGCAAGTGCACAGACCGCAAAAATTCAAAAAGTTCCTCTTGTTCAACAAGTTTCCACAATGAAAGCTCAGATTAAAATAACAAAAAATTTAATTAGTAAATGGATTTTCTCATTTCTAAAAGAAACCTAGAAGTTCAAATTAAAGTAATGGAGCGGTTCAAAATTTCATAAAAAACAATTTCTCTGTTAAAATAAACCTAGAAGTTCAAATTTAAAAAGGGAGCGGCTCGATGTCTATCAGAAAGTAGGATATTTACCGTTACTAAAAGAAATAAAACCGGGAAGTCCAAATTAAAAAGATGGAGAAGATCGATGATTATAGAAAACTCGGTTTTTCCTCATTATTAAAAAATGGAAACAAGAAGTTAAAAATTAAATAACAAGAAGTTCAACTTTTAATGATAGAGCACTTCAAAATTTCATAAAATAGATTAAGAAATAAAACGAGGAAGTCCATATTAAAAAGATGGAGAAGTTCGATAATTATAGAAAACTTGGATTTTCCTCGTTATTAAAGAATGGAAACAAGAAGTTCAAAAATAAAAAAACAAGAAATTCAACTGTTAAAAAATAGAGCGCTTGAAAATTCATAAAAAAGGATAAAGAAATAAAACCAGAAAGTTCATATTAAAAAGATGGAGAAATTCGATGATTATAGAAAACTCAGATTTTCCTCGTTATTAAATAATGGAAACAAGAAGTTCAAAAATAAAATAACAAGAAGTTCACTTTTAAAAAATAGAGCGCTTCAAAATTTCCTAAAAAAATTAAGAAAATCAAATTAATATTCATAAAAACTCAGATATTTTCATGTAACCGTGAGAAGTTTAGATTGATAACCGTCAGAAGTTCATGTACTACATGGTGTGCATTTTGTATTAAAATAAAAAAGAGCAAAGACTAAAAGTTTTGTTGTTATAAGTTCAAGTCCTCGGTCGGATGAAAAATTATTGTGAGAGAGGTTTGTACAAAAGGAATATTATTTGTGTAACACTGGCGAATGAATGAGATAATTATAAACGAAAGTACGTCACAGAAGTTCAATGTGAAAACATCATGAAGTTCAACTACTACGCTGAATGAATTTCAGATAAAAAACTTTTAAAATCATCGCGAGTATGAAAAAGCGATCAACACGGGAAAGTTGTGTGCTTACAGCAGCTTTCCACCGGTATATCACTTGCTCAATTCCGGTGAGTGGATGGAGAGCTACAAGCAGTGGATGGAGAGCTGTGGGCAAAAAAATCACGTGAAAAACAGAGTGAAGTTCGGGTAGACGCATCGAGAAGTTCAGGTTCTTCACGCGGTGCATTTTCGAAGATTTTGTTTCGCGATAAAGGCAGAACGCATGATCCCGCCATTTTCGAAATTACTTGAAAACGGCTAGGAATCAGAGAAAACCATCAACATGAAAAAGTTTCGCATTTTTCGTAGCTTTTCAGCGGTATATTATTTGCCCCGTTCCGATAAAGTTTGTAGAAATTACGGGGAAAATATTTTTTTCTGCATTTT
This sequence comes from Triticum aestivum, assembly GCF_018294505.1. Lineage (NCBI taxonomy): Eukaryota > Viridiplantae > Streptophyta > Magnoliopsida > Poales > Poaceae > Triticum > Triticum aestivum. Next base: position 252,316,071 of record NC_057800.1, read on the forward strand.
CGAAACTGGCTTAAAACCGTAAAAAATTGGGAGAAACAATACATATCAAAAAGTTTCGCATTTGTTCAAGCTTAACAATGCCATATCATTTGCTGCATTCGGATGCTCGGTTAAAAAATTAGCTCAAAAATACGAACTCGGTAGGACTTGGGCCATTTTCTAAATTACTCTTAAACCATTCAAAATTAGAAAATAAAAACTTTCAAGATGAAAAAGTAGCGCATTTTCATAAGCTTTCCAACGCCGTATCATATGCCTCCATGGATTAGCCGTTTAGAAATGACATCGAAAAAACAAACTTAGCTGTTCGGTTTATGAAATTTTATGTTTTTTCAAATTACTCGTTAACCATAGGGAATTAGAGAAAACTTTCAACATGTGGAAGGAGCGGTTTTGCAGCAGCTTTCCAATGCCATATTATATGCCTCATTTCGATAAACGGTTTAGAAATGCGATCGAAAATACGATTCACGTTTTTTGTGCGAAGAAAAAACAGTTTTCAAAACTGCTCTTAAACCGCTTATATTTTGCCAAAAATTTAAGTTGGGTCATGATATTGGTGTCCATAGCTTTCCAACGTATGTCGCAAGCCCCATTTGGGCAGTGTTGGTGGAAGTACAACCTAGTTCACAGGGAAGTTCAACGTACTACTAGCGGGGCAGGTCAGGTTGTGATCAGAATATTATTCTGATTCCGTGATCAGAATAGTGTTTATATATATATGTTGTTGTTCTATATGCAATCCCATCGCACAAAACACACGTCTTATTAGCAGCAAACGTCTGTGTTATTATCGGTCTTCACACAAATTTCTGATTATAGTCCTGTTTGCCGCGTATCACACACATCTTGTTAAGTTGAACCATTTGTGTTCTCATGTGTCAACGCAAACAGTTCATCCGAGTGAACCGCATGCCGTATATCGCACACACCTTCATCTGGCTGACCGTTTCTTTTGTGTTGCCTAATCACAAATAGTTCATCCGAGTGAACCATATGTTGTATATCGCACACACCTCCATCTGGCTTCCCGTTTCTTTCGTTCCTCCTCATCGCAAACAGTTAATTGAACTGAACTATATGCCCTGCATCGCACTCGCAACTAAAATCTGAACTGTGTTTGATGGCTCCGCCATCACAAACATTTTGCACCTTTTTTGACGGTTTTTTACACCACCGTTTGCGATTATGGCATTGCACACAGTTTCGTTGAAGGGTCTCTGATTGTAGTGTCGCGTTAGCAGCATCCTGCAGTAGTGGTAGTACCACTGTGTGCGTTCTACCACATCTCCTTTTCCTTCGCTCGGTAGCATTGCAACCCTAGTGGTAGTATCATTGGGGAGAGTGGTAGTACTGCTCCGACGGCACTACTGGCTCTTGGCCTTGTGCCATTGCACTTACTACCCGTGACTGCCACTCCTGGAGCGGTAGTACCGCCTGTGTGCGGGCTGAGGAGTGCATAACGGTTGGATTTGTTCCCCACTATAAAAGGGGGTCTTCTTCCTCAAGAAGACTCACCTGTTCCTACCCTAACTCCATTGTTGCTCAAAAAGCTATTTTCGTCCGATCTCTCTCCCTAGCCAATCAAACTTGTTGATTATCTAGGGATTTGTTGAGAAGGCCCCGATTTACACTTCTACCAAGAGAAATTTGATTTCCCCCACTAATCCCTTGCGGATCTTGTTACTCTTGGGTGTTTGAGCACCCTAGACGATTGAGGTCACCTTGGAGCCACATTCCATTGTGGTGAAGCGTCGTGATGTTGTTGGGAGGCTTCAATTAAGTTATGGATATTGCCCCAACCTTGTTTGTAAAGGTTCAGTTGCCACCTTCAAGGGCACCACTAGTGGAATCATGACATCTCGCATTGTGTGAGGGCGTGAGGAGAATACGGTGGCCCTAGTGGCTTCTTGGGGAGCATTGTGCCTCCACACCGCTCCAACGGAGATGTACTTCCCCTCAAAGGGACGGAACTTCGGTAACACATCCTCGTCTCCATCGGCTCCACTTGTGGTTATCTCTTACCTTTACTTTGTGCAAGATATTAATGTGTTGTATCCTTTGCTTGATCTTGTTGTTGTTGTTAGCATCATATAGGTTGCTCACCTAGTTGCACTTCTAGATAACCTTTTGTTGCTAAACCTAATTTGTTAAGAAAAGTTAAAAATTGGTAGTTGCCTATTCACCCCCTCTAGTTAACCATATCAGTCCTTTCAATTGGTATCAGAGCCATGTCTCTTTATTAAGGGTTTGACCACCCGAAGGATATGGTTGACGATGCTGGTAGTGGGGATGAAGTGACCGAGGCCATGGAGTTGACTTCGATCACCCGAGACAACTTAGATGAAGCTATGGCTTCACTTAAAACGTCTATGACGACCGAGGTCAAGTCCATGCTCAAGGAATTACTTGAGGGGTTGAAAACTCCTCCCGCTCCGTTACTTGTGGTTAATCCCACCGCATCGAAGTCGGAGGCCAATTCCGGCAAGGAAGCGGCTAGAGGTACTCATACCTCCTCCCCTCAAAACAAGAATGGGATGGGAACCTGATACGTCTTCGTCGTATCGATAATTTTTTATTATTCCATGCCAATATTATACAACTTTTACATACTTTTGGCAACAGTTTATATGATTTATTGGACTAACCTATTGATCCAGTGCCCAATGCCAGTTCCTATTTGTTGCATGTCTTTTGTTTCGCAAAATATCCATATCAACCGAAGTCCAAACATGATAAAAATTTACAGAGAATTATTTTGGAATATTTGTTATTTTTGGGAGGTGGAATCATCACAAATGGTGGCCCACAACCACCACAAGACAGCTAGGCGTGCCAGGCAGCCCAGACACGTGGTGGTGGGTTGTTCCCTCCTCGTACATTGGTTGGAGCTCTACTTCGGGCGCAAGGAATCTTATATCCAGAAAAAAATCATGTTAAAATCTCAATGCAATCGGAGTAACGGATCTCCAGGAATATAAGAAACGGTTTTCAGAAAACGGGAACATCGAAACAGAAGAGAATAGAGAGGGAGAACCAATCTCGGAGGGTCTCCCGCCCCTCCGCCGCCACGGAGGCCATGGAACAGAGGGGAACTCTCCTCCCATCTAGGGGAAGGCCATGGAAGAAGAAGAAGGAGGGGGGCTCTTTCCGCCTCTCTCCTGGTGGCGCCGGAACGCCACTAGGGAAATCATCATGTGACAGTGATCTACTCCAACAACTCTATCATCTTCACCAACATCTTCGTCACCTCCCCCCCCCCATCTATATTCAACGGTCCACTCTCCCGCAACCCGCCGTACCCTCTACTTGAACATGGTGCTTTATGCTTCATACTATTAACCAATGAAATGTTGCCATCCTATGATGTTTGAGTAGATTTTTGTTAGCCTATCGATAATTGGTGAATTGCTATGGTTGGTATAATTTGCTTGTGGTTATGTTGTTGTGTTGGGGAACGTAGCATGCAATTTCAAAATTTTCCTACGCTCACGCAAGATCTATCTAGCAGATGCATAACAACGAGACGGGGAGAGTGTGTCCACGTACCCTCGTCGACCAAAAGCGGAAGCATTTACTTAACGCGGTTGATGTAGTCGAACGTCTTCTCGATCCAGCCGATCAAGCACCGAACGTACAGCACCTTCGAGATCTGCATACGTTTAGCTCGATGACGTCCATCGAACTCTCACTACTACAGGATGCTTCTAACACGACACTACGATCAGAGACCCTTCGACAAAACTGTGTGCGATGCAACAATCACAAACGATGGTGTAAAATAACCGTCAAGAAGGTGCAAAACATTTGCGATCACGGATGCATGAAACACAGTTCAGATTTTAGTTGCCTGTGCGATCCAGGGCATACGGTTCAGTTCAATGAACCGTTTGTGATGAGGAGGAACAAAAGAAACGGGCAGCCAGATGAAGGTGTGTGGGATATACAACATACGGTTCACTCGGATGAACTGTTTGTGCTTAGGCAACACAAAAGAAACAATTAGCTAGATCAAGGTGTGTGCGATATACAACATACGGTTCACTTGGATGAACTGTTTTCAATTAGGCAACACAACAGAAACGGTTCAACCAGATTGTTGGGGATATGACTATTGGGTATGACCCGCCCAGGAGGGGCTGGGTTATCCCAATGGCGGTTCATCAAAACAAAGCCCATGAAGATGTTGAAGATCGCGGTTCATGAAGCAGACATACTAAAGGGCCCAAAGCCCAAAGGCGGCTTAATGCCCATAGGTGTAAACCACCATATATGTATGACTTGTATTCTAAGGAAAGTGTAATTAGTCACTAGGCCGGACACGTTGTTTATGAGCCGGCCGGGACTCTGTAAGCCGCTGGGCATCAATCTATGTATATAAAGGGATGACCCGGTGGCGGCTTAGGCAAGAGACAACAGATCAAAAGCTATGTCAAGCGTATTCTCTCCCTGGTAATCGAGACATAAGCAATACCACCTCAAACTGGATTAGGCCTTTACCTTCACCGCAAGGGGCCGAACCAGTATAAACTCCTTCTGTCCTTTGTCCCATTTAACCCCTTTAAGCTAACCCTGTTGCGATGGCTCGACGACTAAGTCCTTCCGCTAGGACATCTGTCGTGACAATTCCACGACAGTTGGCGCACATTATGGGGCCAACACACGGTGGTTTTGAGTTCTTAGAGGGCAACTTTGAAGGGATCAAAGGATACGCTGTGGGCTGGATGACCAAGAGTCGTCGCGGCTGGGGCCCCGAGGCCGGCTCAATCGAGTACGAGTACCGAGTCCCCTTAAGTGGGATTCATGTCTTCATCGGCAAGATCGGTGAACCGGGCCCTAAGTCGGACATCTGCACCGACATCATCGAGATGGCTCAGCGTGCACGACCCACCCGGGTGCAACCTACCATGAAGCACGCCTTTGTTGGATTCATCCATGGGGCGAAATTTGAAGAAGGATCTGTGTCTTGCGGTGAGACGACCATCTATTCTGATGGTGTGTCGTCCACGAGCGAGACTACTTCATTGTATCAACTGCAAGACGGCAGGCTTGGGGGCTGTTTCGATGGCAATAGTATTCCGGACCCCTATGAGCCGCCGAACCGGGTTGCGATTTTCATGGCCGGTACACAGCCAGGGTAGAATTCTACGACAGCAGCAGCAATGATTTCCGGGTCAGTAACGGCGACGGCGGCCGGGGCAGGAGGTCCTGTGCGCCCGCCGGCTCAGGTCTTGTCCGACTTATTGGACACTTTGACAACATTTTTAACAGCAGAGGTTAATCCGGCAAATCAAGCTCAACATAACACGAAAGTTGCAAAATTGCGAGATGAGATAGCCCAAGCTAAGGAAGATCTGGCGGCTAAGGACGCGAGGATGACTGTGGAGCAAGCTGCTCTGGATGCTCACGCACAATGGATCCAGGTTGATTCCTTCCGGCTCACGTTGGATCAGAAGCTTCAAACGAAGTCATGAGGAGAAGGCACCAGAGTCGTCTGCCTCTGGTTTACGAGGCACGGAACCTCTTCAACACACCTGGTGCAGGGACCAGTGACCCGCCAGCGGTAAACCGGGTGGTAGCCATGCCTAGGACTGGAGCGCTGGCTCAGCCACGCACAAAGGATCCACCTCGTCTGAATAATATCCTGCCACACTATGTGTCGACGCCACCGGGTCATTATTCTAATCCTTTGGATAATATGATCGCTGCGGCAACTCGATTGGCGACTCTCCCAGTTGAAGGCGAGTCTCTAGTTGAGATTGAAACGCGGAGGGCTAGAGAACTTCTTCAGACAGTATTGGTGTAGCAGGAGGCTTATTCTTATAGTCGTGAGAGGATTCATTCAACCCCTCGCCCAAGCCGGAGTTATAGCAGACACATTGACTCACATGCCATTTCAAGCAGTGACAGACGCCATAACCAGCCTCGTGGACATGACCCGGTGCGTGATGGTGCTCGGGATTTGGTGGACCAGGGTAGAGCCCATCAAGAGGCTGAGCTGGCGCTCAGCAAGCGGCTCAACATCATCCTTCGGTTTATCCGTCAACTTCGGTGGAGATAGGTGTAACCTCCAAAACCTTGGGAGTGCCATGTTTAGTGCTGGATTTGCATAACGTACGTTTGCCCAAGGATTTCAAGGGACCTCGTAAGGTGCCCAACTACACAACTGACTTACCCCCTGAAGCGTGGGTTGAGAGTTATGAGATGGCGATGGAGCTGTTGGATGTTGATGATGCTGCACGTGCTAAGTATTTCACCATGATGTTGGAAGGAATGACCCGTACTTGGTTGAAAGGGCTACCAACCAACTCCATTGGGTCATGGGCCGAGTTAAAAGCCCTTTTTATCCAGAATTTTAAAGATACGTGCAAGAAGCCTATGTCAATTGTGTATTTGGACGCCTGTGTCCAAGAAGAGGGCGAGTCAACAACCCATTGGGTGCGCCAGGTCTCGGCTATCCTGCACTCATCGGATCACATCAATGCCGGCTCAGCGGTCTTAATGTTAGAAATGAATTGTCGTTTTATGCCCCTTAAACAGAAGCTTGGGCGGCTTAAGCGCCACTGTAATGATATGGGGGAGCTCATGGCGGCTCTTGCCAAATTTGTTGACTCTGATAGTACCAAGGACCCCGAGTCTGATGAGGAAAAACCGGGTAAGGGAAAGAAGAGTAGCGGTGTGAAAGGGCAGCAGGGCGGCAATGGTAAGCGCAGAGCTGATAGGAATTTGGACTTCATGGCTAACACTGGCACATGAAATTATAATCATCGACGCAAGGGAAAGCCGGCTCAGGCTGAAGGGTCAAAAGTCAACCTCGAAGCATTATTGAATCAGTCGTGCCTGAAGCACGGATCGCGTGAGAAGCCATCCTCTCATCTATGGAAGGATTGCTACATCATGAAAGAATTCAGGAATTCCCATCTTTTCCAGGATCCATGGATCGGGCGGTGGCTCAGGTTCCGGCTCTCATGGTCCGGGTTACGGCGGTGGCGGTTCTAATTCCAGTTTCCAGGGCCAGGGGAATCAGGGCAATCAAGGCAATCAAGGTGGTTTTCATCAACAATTTGGTCAGGGGACTTAGCAGCAATAATCTGGTTATCAAAGTAATCTGAAGCAACTAAATAGTGGGCAGTACCACGTCTTCACCAAAGTTTATGAAAGCGGGATCAAAAGCTCCGTGAAAGGGCTGTGAACGCCGTTGAGCCGGCGGTTCCCCGTTACTTGCGATGGTCTGAACATCCCATTGTATGGAGTCGTGAAGACCAGCCGCCCTGGGTTGATAATCCGGGTCACTTGGCTTTGGTGGTGGTGCATCAGGTGGGAGGATACAAATTCACTAAAGTATTCACGAATGGAGGTAGCAGAATTAATATCCTGTACTATGATACTTTCCATCGTATGGGGTTGACTGATAAAAATCTTAAGCCGCCCAATACTGTTTTCATGGAGTGGTGCCTGGTAAGTCGGCATATCGTATAGGCAAGATTGCTTTGGAAGTGGCTTTTGGGGATGAACATGACTCCAGGGCCAAGACGCTAACCTTTTAAGTGGTCAAGATTCAAAGCCCTTATCATGCTTTGTTTGGACGTCCGGCTTATGCCAAGTACATGGCACGGCCTTGTTACGTTTATCTGCTGCTCATGATGCTGGGTTACAAGGGGACCATCATGGTGGAAGGAAGCTGGAAGATAGCCTTGTGGTGTGAACAAGGTGATGCTGCTTATGCTGAGTCCGTCTACGCAACAGAGGAATTGAAGTTTTATAAAGACAATGTTGACCCGGTAGATATGACATCTTTGAAAAATCCAACTACGAAGCATGACCTGGTCTTGAAGTTTAAGTCGGCAGATGACACTAAGATAGTTGATTTCGTTCCTGGCGATTCATCCAAGCAGTTCAACATCAGTGCTAATCTGGATCCGAAATAGGAAAGCGCGCTCATCGAGTTCATCCGTGAGAACCGGGACAAATTTGCATGGAAACCTTCTGACATGCCAGGTGTACCAAGGGAACTCGCTGAGCACACTCTCAATATTGATCCAAAGTTTAAAACAGTCAAGCAATTCCTTCGTCGTTTTAATGAAGAGAGGCGTAAGGCCATTGGTGAAGAAGTGGCCCGGCTCTTGGCGGCTGGGTTCATTGTTGAAGTTTTTCATCCTGAGTGGTTGGCTAACCCGGTATTGGTGCTTAAGAAGAACGACACTTGGCGTACATGTGTGGACTAAACGGACTTAAACAAGGCTTGTCCGGCTGATCCTTTGGTCTCCCTTTGTAACGCCCTCGATGCGGCTATATCTCCCACGTGTCAAAGCACGACTTAGAGGCATAACCGCATTGAAAGCAATGTCACAAGTGATGTAATCTTCACACAACCCATGTAATACATAAGGGAAAGAGATACATAGTTGGCTTACAATCGCCACTTCACACAACTACATGAATAAAGCATCACATCAATCAGATACAATCAAGGTCCGACTACGGAACCAAAATAAAAGAAGACTACCCCCAAAGCTACACAGATCCCCGATCGACCCCAACTGGGCTCCACTACTGATCGACTAGAACGAAACAGCACAAATGACAAGATCTTCAACAAGCTCCTCCTTGAGCTTGGTTGCATCATCTGCACGGTCTCATCGGCACCTGCAAGCTGGTTTTTGGAAGTATCTGTGAGTCACGGGGACTCAGCAATCTCACACCCTCGCGATCAAGACTATTTAAGCTTATGGGTAAGGCAAAGGTATGAGGTGGAGCTGCAGCAAGCGACTAGCATATACGGTGGCTAACATATGCAAAAGAGAGCGAGAAGAGAAGGCAATGCATGATCGATAAAACTATGATCAAAAAGTGATCCTAGAACAAACTACGTCAAACATAACTCCAACACCGTGTTCACTTCCCGGACCCCGCCGAGAAGAGACCATCACGGTAACACACGCGGTTTATGTATTTTAATTAAGGTCAACTTCAGGTTTTCTACAATCAGACATTAACAAATTCCCATCTGCCCATAACCACGGGCACGGCTTTTGAAAGTTCAAATCCCTGCAGGGGTGTCCCAACTTAGCCCATCACAAGCTCTCACGGTCAACGAAGGATATTTCTTCTCCCAAGACAATCCGATCAGACTCGGCATCCCGGTTACAAGACATCCTCGACAATGGTAAAACAAGTCCAGCAAGACCGTCCGATGCGCCAACATCCTAATAGGAGCTGCACATATCTCGTTCTCAGGCAACACCGGATGAACACTACGTACAGCTAAAACCAGCCCTCAAGTTTCCCCAAGGTGGCGCCGTAAGTGGCTCTAGTTCGGACCAATACATAGACAAGCACTAGCCCCGAGGGGGTTAAAATAAAGATGACCCTCGGGATGCGCGACTCCCAAGGGAAAAGGCTAGGTGGCGAATGGTAAAACCAAGGTTGGGCCTTGCTGGAGGAGTTTTATTCAAAGCGAACTGTCAAGGGGTTCCCATTATAACCCAACCGCATAAGGAACGCAAAAATCCGGGAACATAACACCGATATGACGGAAACTAGGGCAGCAAGAGTGGAACAAAATACCAGGCATAAGGCCGAGTCTTCCACCCTTTACCAAGTATATAGATGCATTAATTAAATAAGAGATAATGTGATATCCCAACAAAATATCCATGTTCCAACATGGAACAAACTCCAATCTTCACCTGCAACTAACAACGCTATAAGAGGGGCTGAGCAAAGCGGTAACATAGCCAAACAATGGTTTGCTAGGACAAGGTGGGTTAGAGGCTTGGCTTAACAATATGGGATGCATGATAAGCAAGTGGTAGGTATCGCAGCATAGGCATAACAAAAGAGCGAGCATCTAGCAAGCAAAGATAGAAGTGATTTTGAGGGTATGGTCATCTTGCCTGAGATCCCGCAAGGAATAAGAACGAGTCCATGAAGAAGATAAACGGACGTAGTCGAATAGATCCTCACACACATGACGTTATCGGAACCAACCCGAAGAAGCAACACCAGAAAGAAGCAAACAACATAGTAAAAAACCAACACATCAACATGACATGATGCACAATCGAGTATGATGCATGTCCGGTTTAATGAAGCATGGCATGGCAAAGTGCACAAACAATCCTACAAATTAAGTGGAGCTCATTATGCAACGGAGTTGCATATTGAAGAAAACACCACATGACTTATTTAGCTCTCTCTCGTTTATGTACCCAACAAGATTAAATGTTGTTAGCATGGCAAGAGATGAAGCATAAAGAAACTATCTATCTAGGCAAGTTTAAATGAGGTCAGAAATAACAAACAACAATTCCGGAAAAACCTCATATGCATATTTTACGGTTTGGTACTGTTCTGCCCTAAATCATATTTTAGAGTTATTAAACATGCAAAGTAAAGCCATCATGTTAAACTAGGCATTTTTCTACCCCATTTACATATAAAGTTTATTAAATTCTGAGTTACGATTATTTAGTTATGAATTAAAGCATTTTAACATGGCATAGGAGCAAATTTAATCAAACATCATTTTAAATATTTTAAATATGGATGAAAGTTGCATATTATTAAACTAGACAAAATTCTAAGCAACTTTCATATATAATTCATTTTAATCCGATGCACTAATTGTGAGTTACTATATGCATGATCCACAAGGGCTTTCCTGCAAAAATGCTCTCCTCTGGAAAAATAGACAAATTGCAGATCTGAAAAAAACAGAGGCGGGCCAAATCGGACTGGACCAACAGTGCACAGTGGGGGTTCTCACCCAGTGGGCCTTGGCCCAAGGTGGTGGAAACAGCAGGCCGGTGGATCTGGCGCGGCTGGGCCTCTGCTTAGCGAACAAGGAGGTGGAGGGGGCGCGGTCAACGGGACGACGAGCGAGGAGCTGCGGCTCGTTGCAGGGGAAGCAGAGAACGCCACGGCGACGCTGGACTTGGCGCGGCGATGGGAAACCTGCCGGATACAAGGTGGCGCAACCGGATCAGGCAGTAGTTGGACTTGGCGCTGGACGCAGAGGACGGTCGTCGCGGGACCGGGGTGACGCGGATGAGTGCATGAGCTCGATGCAGAGGAGGCGGGCGACGGCTGCTTGCGGTTCAGAGGACGAGGTGAGGGCAGCGCCACATCGTTGGACTAGGCAGCTTGCAGGTGCGGGCGTAGGAGGAAGGTGGAGGAGACCGGCGAGGATGCATGGAGGAAGGCGAGCAGCGAAGGTCGACGCCGTCCTGTGCGGCTGCTACAGAGCCTCCGGCAGCGCGGATCCTGTCGAGGACAGGCGCGAGAGGCGAGTCCGTCGCGAGGAAGCTCTGAAGCAACGAACAGGGTGCGGGGCGCCATGAGGACGGGCGCGGGGGCCTTGGGGCCTGGCATCCATGGCGGAGGCAGCGGCGCTGGAGGTTCCTGGTGGCCGGATCGCAGTGCGGCGGGGCAGACAGGGTCCTGGAGGCATTCGGGCATCCATGGCAACCTGCGAGACACGGAGAGAAAGGGAGAGATGTGAGAAGAGGGAGCAGCAGGGAGAGATGGTGGGAAGGGGAGCAGCGGCGGAGCTCCACTCCTCTGGATCGAAGAGGGAGGAGGAGGCTCTTGATCGAGGCGGCGGGGTCTCGGAGTTTGGGCAGGTGGCTGCGCTCGGGATCAAGGTGCTCGGGGATAAGCGAGCAGAGGAGGGGATCGATGGATTGGGAAGGAGTGCACTGGTTGGGTGGCGGCGGAAATCAAGGGAGAGGGTCGGAGAGAATTTGGATCGGGAGGAGATCCCGAGGTGGGATGGTGAGTGGTGGCGGCGGCAGGGAATAGGAGGATGGGACAGGTTAGGACTAGGGTTAGCCTCTTTATATAGCAGGTGGGATTAGGTTAGGGGGTATTCGTTCTGTACGATTATAATCGGACGAACGAGAAAATATATGTTAGGAAGTCCAATTAACAAAACGGAGATGTTTTGTAGATGTTTGGGGATGATCCGGACCCAACGGTGACAACTGTCCGGGTCGGGTTCGGGTAAGTTTGGGACACGCGCGAGGGGTCGATGCACTGTGCAGAGAGGATTTCGGGGTCTGGCGGTTGACAGCGGACTGTGCAGAAAGCTTTGGGCTGAGAAGAGAGAGAGAGACCCGGCGACTGTTTCCGGAGACCGAAAATGTCCGACGTTTGACCGACTATACTGCCGCTATAGTTAACGTTGGGGCGTCAAACGGACTCCGAATGCGATGAAACTTGGCAGGCGACCTACTAACAACATAACAACACCGCATGCCAACTTTCATCCCATTCCGAGAACATTCTCCGGCCACTTATAAAATACTATTTCGGACGTGCCGCGGGCGCGTGCAAATGTGTCTGGGCTCAGAACGAACAACAGAGAGAACGAGGAGACCGGAACAGATGCAAGTTTCGAAAACATGATGATGCAATGCACATGATGACATGACAAGATGCAACACGCAAGCGAATGACATGGCAACAACAGCGAATAACTGGAAGACACCTGGCGCAACGGTCTCGGGGCATTACAACACTCCACCACTATGAGAGGATCTCGTCCCGAGATCTAGAATGGCACCGGAGGGAAAAAAGGAAGATAAAGAGAAGTGGCAAAACTAAATTGCTTCTTTGACAAGTGAGTGAAACCAAAGAACCTTGCGAGGTTGAACAAATTGAGAGAAAAGGAATACAATGAAGATGAACGAAGTGGAAAACACTCCGTTAGACAAGGAACCAGAAATTCGGCGAAAAAGACGAGCTTAAATGACAGGATTGATATTGAAGCCACTCCGGTCAAAACAAAATAGAGAGTGAATCAGAATGATATAATTTGGAAAGCACTCCGACTGTAAATGGAAGGAATTGAACATGAATTTGAGGAGATGGGATGATACTTGACGAAAACAATAACACAATGCCTCCAGAACTATCGCAAAAAATGGCACAAGGGGTAAGAAAGATTTCAGACATCACTCCGGTTGAGAATGGAGGTAAAACTTGATCATATGATTGAACTGGAATGAAAACACGACACTCCAGTTGAATGGATAAGCAAAGGAAAGAACATGATCTTTGACAAAACGAGATGATGGGTGAAGAGAACAACACCACAATGCCTCCAGAAGAAATGAGAGAAAGGAATGGAATGAACGAAGTAGAAAACAGGATCTTGGCAGCGCACGCTTCCAACAAAGGCTAGAACGGAGTTGTTGGATTATCAACAACGAAAAGGATTAGCTTGATATGGACTTATAGAGGACATCTCAAAATTATGAGGTGACAACTTGCCACTCACGAAAAATATTTGATTGGATTGATATTACAAGGAGACGAGAAGCTATTTCACCGGGAGAATAATGAAGAACTTGGGTCATTTATGAGCACCATAGATAGCAACAAACCTTAGGGAAGGCTTTAGGTGAAATATAACCCAAGATAACTCCAATGAAGAGGTTGATGGATTTAAATACCTCATTCTTAACAACATGTGAATCACGAAACATGAACTCAAATTATCAAGAATGACATAATACCACCTCCAATGATACGATAGCAAGAATTGCACTATGGAATGCAAGAAGAAGAAAACTTGAAGTATATCTTGGCGGATCATAGCTTCGAGATATATCTTGAAAAACAATTGAAGAATGAAAAGAATCCTTGACGAACCATCATGAGTAACTCCGGTAATAAAAGAATGATCAAACGAAAGGAGAGGGAAATTGGAAACACAAGGTGAATCCTTGCAATGATTGGAAGAAACTTTGTGACGAGATAAAGTGGAAACCTGGGGCTCCGGAAGGAAAGATAAACATCTCGAACCGAGAATGTGATATGATGAACCACTCTGAAAAGCAGAAATTGATTTTACTTGATGAAACAAGAATAAGAATTGCATTATGCTTATCCTTCACCAATTAGATTGATGATGAGCAAACGGATTTGACAAACTACTTATTCTCGTAGAAAGGATTAAGACAGATATAGCGTCACTTGGGAAGGTCTTCAACAAACCACCGGTAGGATTGGAACAACAAATGAATTGATAAGATAAAGAAAGAAGAGAAATCTTGAACGAACCACCATAAGAATTGAAAAAGAACGAAGTTAGGGAAGAATCACCGGGTACGAATTTTGAAAAGAACGAAGTTACTTGAGACAATCTAGATACATGAGAACGAAGGGATCACGAACTGATTAGAGATCACTTGAACGATGCACCAGTAAGATTTGGAGAACGAGAGCTCAAAGCTGGAATGAATAATTCTTATGAGATGATGGGCTCCGGAGAAATAAACTGAAAAGACTCTTGAATTGCTCCGGATGGGTGAAAAGAATATCTCACAATCAAAAACAATTATGAGAGGATGGCATGAAGCTAGAGCCATGAATCTTGAAGAGAATGGAAAAGATTGAGAGCAAATCTTCTTCGGTCTTCAACTGCAGAGAATGACGATGAGAAACACCCCCAAGAATTATTTAGACACTCCAGAATAATCAAAACGAAGAGGTTGAGCCAATGATGAAAAGAATTCGCGAGATCTTGGAGAAAAAACATAAGATTGATGATAATTCATTCTTACGTCAAACTTTGAAAAGAATTTAGGATAGCTCCAGGAAAATAAGAAGAGTCAGGTAAGATCCTGGGAAAAGACCTGTGGGTTAGGGCTCACTCAAAAGATACACCGTAGAATGATTTAAAAAAGAGAAAGCACCGGTTGAATTAAGTGGCTAGAATGAGATAACAACCTTGAAAGAGCTGGAACGAAAACAGAGTGGAAACATGAATCTTCGAGATATCTTGAGCACTCCGGGACAAATGTATAGCGGGAGGTGAATAATTAAGAGGAGCACTGGCATGACATGGCATTGAAATGAGGAAAGGGAATGATCAACAAAACTTGACTTGAAACCACCGGAGAATAAAGATAAGGAATAATGATGAACTTGAGGCTCCGTTAGGATCTTCATGAGAATCACCGGATATGAACATTGACGGAAAAGAATGGAGAGACTTCACAAACATAAGATAGATACTAGAATAAGAAATCCGAGTCCTTAAAGAACCAAGGGTGGGAGGGTGGGAAAACAAAGGCATCTTGGGAAGGATGAAACAAACACCGTTGAGAGAGTTTGAGTTGATCTTGCGGATGTTGAAATGATCGGATCCACTTGAAGAGAAGCACACCAGTAGAAAAGGATTGAAATGACAATCTCAATTGTCATGAAGGATTAGTATTCACATCGGAGTATGAGAACACCGCTTAGGAACAGGTATGGAATCAACATTTTACTTCGAAGCAACTCGAATACCACAATCCAAAACAAAACAAAGGATTGACTTGCGGAATAAGCCGGAACAAACATATGATAGAAATTTCGTCCGAAGTTTTCGTGGTGGGGCCTACACGGGCTCGATCGTACATCACCATCATGTACAAGGCAGTGCACATGACATACGAACCGTCCCCAAGTTGGCATAGCCAAGGACTCTTTAAGACACAACGAGACCACTGTAAAACCAACCGTGAATAGGCGGACCACTAGACGTCGAACCCCAATTTCACATCATACATCCGTCGGAAAGATATCCTTAGAGCTACTTGAATTCCCACTTATAAACTCCTGAAATTTTCCGGTTATGCAATCGGGTGTTAGGGATACAGGGGAAGTATAATATCTCACCCAAAACTAGCAAATCCTACATCCAGCTGTATCCATCCTTCAACACATAACCAAGAAATCTTCGGAAATCGTTTACCTCAACCTTCGAAAAGCATCCGTTATACGAGTTATGGAAATACTCCTGAACTCCCGCCCCAGTATTGGTTGGTGTCGAGGTTATCTCACCAACAACTGCATAAAAGAGATTTTCGATGTCGGCGAAACTAAACTCAGGTATTCCAGAACTGCAACGATAAAATTGTGACGACAACACCTCGGAGCTCAACTCTCCAGGACACTGCCACAACCCCTAAATGATAGGAGGCACCAAGAACAATGTTCTCGTCACAAATCAATCGGAACGATTCCAAGATACCCGCATGATCCTAAAAAAATTTAGTGAAATTTGAGAAGAGAAGAGTCAAAACTCTACGTCAGGATGCCTCACCAGAGCGACGAAGGGACTGAGGAGTAAAAAGAATCCTACTCTCCTATATATATAAACCTAAATGACTCAAAACATTTTTCTAGACTCAACAACGCCAACGATTCGATCAAGCAGGGGGCTCCTAAGGTCGGGGAAGGCTCTGATTACCAACTTGTAACACCCTCGATGCGGCTATATCTCCCACGTGTGGAAGCACGACTTAGAGGCATAATCGCATTGAAAGCAATGTCGCAAGTGAGGTAATCTTCACACAACCCATATAATATATAAGGGAAAGAGATACATAGTTAGCTTACAATCGCCACTTCACACAATTGCATGAATAAAGCATTACATCAATCAGATACAATCAAGGTCCGACTACAGAACCAAAATAAAAGAAGACTACCCCAAAAGCTACACAGATCCCCGATCGACCCCAACTGGGCTCCTCTACTGATCGACTAGAACGAAACAACACAAAGGACAAGATCTTCAACGAGCTCTGTCGGTGTTCTGGGAATGGGGGTCCCCAGACTTGCCTGCCTGCGGCCTGTGGCGTGGCTCAAAGGGGGGCCCAGCACGACCCATCTTCATCAACACAAACCCAAGACCCTCGCGAGGGGCCAAGCCTCGCGGGGCGGACGACGCGTAGCTTCCTCAGGCACGGCCTCATTAGGCTGGCTCGCGAGGAGGTGGAGAGATCAAGGCGGGGTACCTCACGAGGTGCCCGTGACGCAAGCTATGACGCCCAAGGGTGCCAGGCGGGTGCCAGCCCGCGCAGTGTCCTCCTTTCCCCTTTGGTGCAAAGGGGGCAAGCGCAGCCGCGGAGTATCGAGGCATCAGGCAAAGGTTGCGATTTCGGTGCAACAAGACCAAGACCAGGAGGACTGCAAGACGGAGGTCATCGTGGAGCCCAAGAGGGCGTCACCACCATAGATTTGTGCAAGCGAAGACTACTTTTGTCAGGATAGCTGGTACTAGCTGTCCCCCTTCAAATTAGCCCGCCATTGTTGGCTCCCTTCCCGCTTGATATTTGGGAAGATGACCAAGGCCTCTATAAATAGGACCAGCCACCCACGAGAGGTGAGAGAGGACAACCGAGAAGAGAGAGAGAGAGAGAGAAGGGTGACTGAACTCCTCCCAGCAGTTCATCCCCCCAGCCAAGAACAGACCCTCGCGAGGCTGTTCTTCCTTGTATTGTTCATCATCATCAGCCCAAGAGGCAATCAACCACACACTGGAGTAGGGTATTACACCACAACGGTGGCCCGAACCAGTATAAACCCTGTGTCTCTCGTGTTGTTCTTTCCATAGCTCAGATCTTAGCGAGGCAGAGGGGCGCAAGTAGGTAGGAGGCGAAATCTCCGCGCGCACCCCAGTGTTCGAACCTCAAGGGTCTGCCGGAACCCGAAATCCAACATTTGGCGCGCCAGGTAGGGGTGCGCCGGAATCCACCTTCTACCGCTTCGTGCCCCGTCGCGTCGTCATCACCATGTCCGGCGACCAGGCGGGCAACCCAGATCCATGGGCGGCGTGGCCCGCCCGCGTAGAGCCGCTCGCCTCGGGCGACCCCGTGCCCCAGGCAGCTCGCGGTCCACAGGGCGCTGCGGGCCGCGGGCGACGCGGACATGCTTTGATAGCTCTCACACCGCGGCAGGCGCGGTCGGCGGCAAGGGCCTCCAATCACGCCGCGACCACGACACCGTACACCCGCTAGGAGCAGGCCAACTCGAGGGCCGCGCTCACGGTGGCCCGAGAGCTGCTGCAGTGCAGGCTGCTGGAGGGCGGCCGCGACGTGCTGCTGGAGCGGGTGGCAGAGCTCCTGGGCTCCGCCGCCTCGGGGGCTCACCCCTTCTGCACCCAGCTCACATCTCAAGCCCAGGGCGGCCCGCACGGGGGCTCCGCGCGCGCCCGCGGGCTCCAAGGCTACTCCAACGCCAGCGAAGCTGTCAGCACCGGACCGGCGGCGGCGCTGCCCCCGCTCCCGGTCTGTGAAGAAGAAGGACTCGACGCGACCCGCGGCCCCATTGGACAGCCGCGCTGCCACCCCACAGTGGGCGCATCAGGCAGGACCGTGTGGCACACGGGGCACTACGGCGTGGCCTTCGGGATGACGGCGCCAGAGGAATACGTGCCCCTCATGATGGACCAAGAACACCCTCACGAGAGCGAACAAGGCTCGCTCCACAGTCCAGGCTGGGGGGACGAGGCGCTAGGAGCTGAGCCTTTCCAGGAGCCCCGGGACTGTCCCACTTGCCATGCTGGAGGCAACGATTATCGGGTAACGCTAATTCTTCAGGAGCAGGCATACGCCAACCATGGATCACAGGAGGTGCAGGTCGCCACAGCGAGCACCTGCCCCGCTCCCACAGTCTCCTACCCCTCAGGAGGAGGGCGTAGGGGGCTGCAAGAGAGGGGCCGGGATCCGACATCTCCACCGCGGTGTTCGGAGCAAGGTGTTCTCAGGAGGTAGGCCCTCCGCTGGGGAGGTGCCTTAGGGCCTGCCCCCGGCAGAGGACCCGTGGTCGTCGAGGGAACCGCTGGCGACCGCTCTACCCCATCGGCAGCGTCCTGGTTTCCGGTCGTCGTTGATGGCACTAGAGTGTGGCGCAAGGCGGGGCCCTCATCTGGCGATATGAAGCAAGGCCGGTACCTATGAAGAAGGCCTAGTGCTTGTGAAGCTCGCCGCCCCGTGACACTCTCACGTAATAATGAGTGGCGCTGTACACGCCCCGGAGTCTCAGGGGTGCCGGCCTCAGGCCCTGGGGCTCCCTCCCACGCCCAGTGGCAGCACTTAGCTCCGCGCTGGTGAGAAGACGTCCAAGACTAGACTAGGTGCCGGACGCGTCCTTTTGTCTGCTTTCGTTGCTTTTCCCTTTGGTTGTCACTTTCCCCCGCTGGATTCAAGTTGGATTCGAATTTGAGATTTGCGTGTGTTCGGGGAAGGGGTGCTTTGTCTCGTTCGAGCAATTTCTCGCGTTTTGGTTACCACTTCGCCTCAGCTGCCTCCCCTCGTGAGCCCCTCGCGAGCCAGGTCAGGCCTCGCTTGCGCGCAGCCCAGACTGCCGCCGCCGCGTCCTCTCAGGAGGGTGTTTTACTGCAGATCCAACGGATTCAATCAGGAAACACTCAGGACACCATAGCCTCCCACGGGCTACCTCAGGGCTAGCGCGGGACAAAGGTAAACTAGCCGACCAGCGCGTCGCTTAAGCCAACCACTTGGCACGGGCGCATGGGCAATATAGCGTCTACTAACACGACCAACACAAGTTTTACATAAGGGGCTCCCCCTCCAAAATGCTCTCACCGCCATCAGGCCAAAACCTGAGTTCTATTCATGCAGGGTAAAGAAGTAGGGACGATGCACAATCAGTCGGATAAATCCCCCAATGCGCCCTCAGGAGCACCACCTGAGCCGTTGCTGGCGTCGCTGAACTCGCCATCGTTGTTCTCGCCACCAGCGGCGTCAGGGCCGTTCACCACGCCGCCCTCGTCGGCAGCCACGATCACACCGTCGTCGTCTAAAGCGAAGGCCCTGATAAGAGTATCCACATTGTCTTCTACCCAGTGCGCCAGGTCATCTCGGACGGCCTGGGGGACTGGGGCGATGGCGGCGTCGAAATCGAAGTGGGGATCCATGTTCCGGAGATGGCTGAAGACGCAAGAAAAGGCACGCCCGAGCAGGGCGCGGCTCCTCTCCTCCACCAACCTGTCAGCCCTGACCGACCGCGCCTCCAGCTGCGTCACCACGTCAGTGATGAACTGAAGTTTGCTGGCGTAGTTGACTGCGTGCGGCTCGCCAACAGCCGCCTCGCAGATGTTGCCCAAGGCTGTGTTGGCTCTCTCCCGGAGCGTGGTGAGCATGGGGCCGTGCTCATGCTCCAGGATCCGCCGCTGACGTATCTCATCTGCATTCTGGCGTGCGACGGCCTCAGCCTCCTCCACCCGCTGGCGAAGAAGGAGCACCTCGGCCTGGGAGGTGGTTAACTCACCTTGCGCCACCTCAAGGGCAGCCCGGAAAGCATCGGCCTGCCGCGTCGCCTCCTCCAGCTTGGCCCTCAAGGCGGCAGTCCTGCCTTCAGCTTCGGCCCAGATCAACCCCAGCTTCTCTTCGAACTCGTGCTCGAGGTTCAAATGCGCCATCGCCACCCGACGTCTGACCTCCTCCAGGACGCGGGCTTCCTGTGTAGTGACATCATCCTCCGCCTGCATCACCAAGTGCTCCCTCGTCTCCAGACGCTCGTACTCGCGGGTACGTTAGGCGGCTTCCAGCGTCAGCGCCTCCTCACGCTTCTGGAGCTCTGCCGAGTCGCCAGAGGCCACCTTCATCGACGCGAGGGCTGCCTCACGCAGCTCCACCTGCTCCTCCAATGAGTGGCACCAGGCCAGGAGCTCCCGAGCCCGCTCCTCCGCCGCATTTCACCGCCGCTCGGCTTCCCGGGCCTCCTCAGCGGCCCAAGATCAGGCCTCCTGAGAGGCCACCAGCGACGCCTTGGCCTCCGTGTTGTCAAGATCGCGCTGACGGCGTGCAAGGGTGATGGCACCCTCTAGCTCGCACCTCTCCGCAGCCAGGCGCAGGCCCTCGGCCTCAAGGCGCGCGTCTTCATCAGCAAGCTCCTCACCAAGCAGGCTCACCACGTCAGCCGCCCTTCGAAGGAATCCTTGGCGGAGAGCGCGACGCTCCCGAGCGCGCTCTAGCACGTCTTCCACACCATCATCCGCCCCAAGCAAGCTCCAGGGGCCATGAATCAGCACTCCCCCTCTGGGCGGGGGGCTGGGGGTTGGCACCCTCGTGACGGCCGGGCACGCCGCGCCAGAAGCCCAGCCTGGAGCCAGCCCATCCCCAGGTGAAGAGCGCAGGGAGCGCCTCAGCCAATCACAGTCCACGACCAGGCGAGAAGCCCACGGCAGGCTGGCTATGTCACGAGAAGGCTCGCGAAGGAGGATCGCGAGGTGCGCAGGGCCACGATACGCCTCGGGACGGATCGCCTCTTCGATCGCCCTCACCACAAGGGCTCCTCTGCTCGAAGAGCTGGAGGACGGTGGAGGGGGCGAAGCCAAGGGAGACGGCTCCTCAGCCGTCTCCGCAAGCTCGGCTGGAAGGGGCTTGCGGAGCAAGGGTCAGTAAAAGTAACAGAAGGATCGGGAGCTGGGAAAGGAGAAGGCTTACTCATCAGTGGCGAAGTACTTCCTACGCTTCAGCAGGCGACAAGGGTAATCGTCGCCCAGGGCCTCCCTTCTCTTCCGGAGGGCCTCAAAGTCCACGCGGAAGTGGCCTAAGAGTTGGCCGCAGGGATCAACCAGCGACGAAGATGGAGCGTCAAAGCGATCTACGTCAGGGGCGCCTGCCTGATGTGCGCCGCCAATCGCCTTGCCAGGAGAAGCGGCCGGAGCCTCAGGGGCCTCAGTCGCAGGCGCAGAGGGCAGCTGCTCGTCACCCTCAGCCTCAGCGGCACGGGCCCCAAGAACTGCTCCCTCATGAGCATCGCCCGGCGCTGTCACCCCGCTAGGAGCCCCCTCGACCTCTGGCGCCTCATGCCTCCCTGCTCCGCTGCTTGAGGAAGAGTCGCCTTGGCCGACTAGAAGGGCAGTCACCACCACTGGGTTCTCGTGGGGCCCCTGGAGGCCGGCGGGGCGTGGCCCCCACTCATCAAAGATAGGCATCTGCTTCACAAAATCGCCCCTGCTCTGGCAAATGTACAGCAAGGCCCCTCCCTGCTGGATGCTGCCGGGGATGAGGTCCCCAGTCAGGGTCAAGAGCGCTGTCCTCAGCACTTTAGGAGTCAGGTCTTCTTCCTGGAGCCTCATACGATCATCACGCCACTGAAGGCCCACATCCGGCGGGAGTGGCGTTGGAGAGGAGCAACGCGGCGTAGCAGGAACTCCTTCACCACCTTGGGCGCTGTCATGCCAAGCGACCTCAAGAACGCGAAGCGGTGCCAGACGAAGACGAGCCGGGGGCTCTCAAGCGTCTCCTGGCCCCAGCCCGAATTGGGGACAGCAGGCGAAGTTGGCTCCGATAGCAGGGGGCTGGGCACCCCTGCGTCCACATACAGCCACCGCTCGCGGAACCCAGCCGCAGGCAGGGGGAGCTTGAAGTCAATCCCAGAGGCCGCTGTCTCAAACGCGACAACGAAGCTCATGCACGCCCAGCATTGGGTAGGGTCGACAAGGTGCAGCGAGAAGAAGTGGCGCAGCAAGGCAACCGAAGGAAGGATGCCCATCATAGCCTCGCAAACAAAGGCGAAGACCGAAAGGAGAGTGATGGATTCAGGACCCAGATGCATCATGTGGATCTAATAGTGGGAAAGCACGGCATTGAAGAAATCAGAAAAGGGAGGAACCAGACGCGCCCACAGGGCGTCGGCAAAATACGGGACCTCGGTGACTATCCTGTCGATGGAGCAGTGGGACGTGGGCCAGGCCATTGTCCTCCCGCATTCGTTGAAGATAGTGGCCAGAGCCGAGCTGACCTTGCCCAAGCCCTCGGCGGGGGCCGCCAACAGCGGCGGGCAAGGCGGAGACACGGGTTTCTTCCCTCTTCCCTTCTTCGTCGGAGCCATGGCGATGGGAAGGGGGAGGGAAGGTTCGAGATTGGGTTGAAAACAGAAGCCGGAGATCAAGCGGGGGAAGGACAGAGGGCGCTCGAGCAATAGAAAGGGGAATGGCTGTGTATGACTACGAGTCCGCCTAGCATGGCGCAAAATAAGGAGGGCGTGGGGGAATAGTGCCGCCCACGTCCAATCAACCGCCACGCGGCGTCCAAGGCTGCAGGCTGTTAGGGCCCGCGGCGCTTCGCTCTTGCCCTTCCACCTCCCTGCACGGCCAAGTCCAGGCGCGCCTTGGGCCCGGGGGCTACTGTCGGCGTTCTGGGAACGGGGGTCCCCAGACTTGCCTGCCTGCGGCGTGGCTCAAAGGGGGGCCCAGCATGGCCCATCTTCATCAACACAAACCCAAGACCCTCGCGAGGGGCCAAGCCTCGCAGGGCGGACGATGCGGAGCTCCCTCAGGCACGGCCTCATCAGGCTGGCTCGCGAGGAGGCGGAGAGATCAAGGCGGGGTACCTCACGAGGTGCCCGTGACACAAGCCATGACGCCCAAGGGCGCCAGGCGGGTGCCAGCCCACGCAGTGTCCTCCTTTCCACTTTGGTGCAAAGGGGGCAAGCGCAGCCGCGGAGTACCGAGGCATCAGGCAAAGGTTGCGATTTCGGTGCAACAAGACCAAGACCAGGAGGACTGCAAGATGGAGGTCATCGTGGAGCCCAAGACGGCGTCACCACCAGAGCTTTGTGCAGGCGAAGACTAATTTTGTCAGGATAGCTTGTACTAGCTGTCCCCCTTCAAATTAGCCCGCCATTGTTGGCTCCCTTCCCGCTTGATATTTGGGAAGAGGACCAGGGCCTCTATAAATAGGACCAGCCACCCACGAGAGGTGAGAGAGGACAACCAAGAAGAGAGAGAGAGAGAGAAGGGTGACTGAACTCCTCCCAGCAGTTCATCCCCCCAGCCAAGAACAGACCCTCGCGAGGCTGTTCTTCCTTGTATTGTTCATCATCATCAGCCCAAGAGGCAATCCACCACACACTAGACTAGGGTATTACACCACAACGGTGGCCCGAACCAGTACAAACCCTGTGTCTCTCGTGTTGTTCTTTCCATAGCTCAGATCTTAGCAAGGCGGATGGGCGCAAGTAGGTAGGAGGCAAAATCTCCGCGCGCACCCCAGTGTTCGAACCTCAAGGGTCTGCCGGAACCCGATATCCGACAAGCTCCTCCTTGAGCTCGGTTGCATCATCTACACAATCTCATCGGCACCTGCAAGCTGGTTTTTGGAAGTATAAGTGAGTCACGGGGACTCAGCTATCTCACACCCTCGCGATCAAGACTATTTAAGCTTATGGGTAAGGCAAAGGTATGAGGTGGAGCTGCAGCAAGTGACTAGCATATATGGTGGCTAACATACGCAAAAGAGAGCGAGAAGAGAAGGCAAGGCACGATCGATAAAACTATGATCAAGAAGTGATCCTAGAACAACCTACGTCAAACATAACTCCAACACCGTGTTCACTTCCCGGACCCTGCCGAGAAGAGACCATCACGGTAACACACGCGGTTGATGTATTTTAATTAAGGTCAACTTCAGGTTTTCTACAACTGGACATTAACAAATTCCCATCTGCCCATAACCGCGGGCATGGCTTTCGAAAGTTCAAATCCCTGCAGGGGTGTCCCAACTTAGCCCATCACAAGCTCTCATGGTCAACGAAGGATATGGTATCGGGGCGTTACAGCCTTGTATTGATCAAATTATTGATGCTACGGCGGGTTGTGAGCATTTGAGCTTTTTGGATGCTTATTCTGGTTATCATCAGATCAAGATGGCAGTGAAGGACCAGGAGAAGACAGCTTTCATCACTCGGTTTGGGGCCTTCTGCTATGTGTCTATGCCTTTTGGGCTCAAGAGCGCCCAGGCAACTTACCAATGGTGTGCGCAAAATTGCCTTCATGATTAGATCGGGCGTAATGTTCATGCTTATGTGGATGATATTGTGGTGAAGTCCAGGAAGAAAGAGACCCTGATTGATGATTTGAAGGATTCCTTTGACAATTTCCGGGTTTATAAGATGATGCTTAACCCGACCAAGTGTGTGTACCAGCTGGCAAGCTTTTGGGTTTCCTGGTTTCAGAACGGGGTATTGAAGATAACCCGGAGAAGATAAAGGCTATCACCTCTCTGGCTAAGACATCGTGTATCAATGATGTCCAGCATTTGGTGGGTCTTATTGCAGCCTTAAGCCGGTTCATAAGCCGGTTGGGTGAGAAGGCTATCCCTCTGTACCAGATGATGAAGAAGACAGATCACTATGTTTGGAGTGATGCTGCTAATCAAGCGTTTGAGGACTTGAAGAAACAGTTGGCTAAGCCACCCATTCTTGCTGCTCCCATTGATAAAGACCCTTTGTTGTTATATGTGGCTGCCAATGGCCAAGCTGTCAGTGTAGCCATTTTGGTGGAAAGGAAGGAGCCAAGCAAGGAGTATCGGTTCAACGGTCGATTTACTACATTAGTGAGGTACTTATTGAGTCCAAGCAGAGGTCTCCGCATTGGCAAAAGCTCGTATATGGGGTATTCATTGGCAGAAGCTCGTATATGGGGTATTCATGGCTAGTCGAAAGCTCAAGCCATTTTTCTGGGCCATCCCATCACTGTGGTGAGTTCTACCCCTTTCGTGGGTATCATTCAAAACAGAGAAGCCACAGGTCGGGTAGCCAAGTGAGCCATCGAGCTTGGACCCCATCGTTTGAAGTATGTGCCTCGCACGGCTATCAAGTCGCAAGCACTTGTGGATTTTATCAATGATTGGACAGAGTTGTAGATGCGTGAGGAAAAGCCGGATAACACATATTGTACTATTCACTTTGATGGATCCAGACAGTTAGAAGGCTCG
The DNA here is from genome assembly GCF_018294505.1 of Triticum aestivum. Lineage (NCBI taxonomy): Eukaryota > Viridiplantae > Streptophyta > Magnoliopsida > Poales > Poaceae > Triticum > Triticum aestivum. The sequence continues at coordinate 252,341,600 of NC_057800.1, forward strand.
GGGGGCTGGAATTGTCTTGACTTCCCCACGACGTGATAAATTTTCTTATGTCCTCAGGTTGATGTTCCCTTGTACTAACAATGCAGCTGAGTATGAGGCCTTGCTCCATGGTCTTCGGATGGCTAAGGAGATGAACTTAAGCCGGGCGAGGTCCTTCGGCGACTCAGATCTGATAGCTCAGCAAGTTTCTGGCACTTGGGATTCTAAGAATCCACTCATGGTGGCTTATCGTCGAGAGGTTGATGCTATTGCTGGGCATTTTAAGGGATATCAGGTTGAACATGTTGATCGCAGGAAAAACGAGGCGGCTGCTGCTTTAAGTCGGCTAGGGTATCAGCGTAAGCCGGTGCCACCTAATACTTTCGTAGATATTCTGCATAACCCTTCTATCAAATTGCCCACAAAAGAGGATCTCGCTATTCCTGACCCGGAAGCACAATTGGTAGCGGCTCTTCATGCTATCCCTAACTGGACGGTTCCATATTTGGCTTATATGACCCGAGGCGAGTTACCTGAGGATGAAACTTTGGCCAGGCAGATAACCCGGCAATCTAAGTCAATGACTATTGTCAATGGAGAGCTGCATCATCGCAGTGTCACAGGGGCGCTTCAACGTTGTGTTTCTCCTCAAGAAGGCTATGAGATTCTGTGGGAGATTCATGAAGGAGACTGTGGTCATCACGCCGGTTCTAAGTCTCTTGTAGCCAAAGCTTTTTTTCATGGATTTTATTGGCTGACGGCTCACGCTGATGCTGAGGATCTAGTCGGTAAATGTGATGGCTGTCACAAGTTTTCACGACGAGCTCATGTGCTACCTCAAGAATTAAGGATTGCAGTCTGGGGGCTTGATATGGCTGGGCCTTTCAAAAGGTCCAAGGATAAAAAAACGCACCTCCTGGTGGTAGTTGACAAGTTTACGAAGTGGGTTGAGGCTGAGCCCGTTAGTAAATGTGACACGGCGATGGTGGTTCAATTCATGAAAAAGGTGATTTTTCATTTTGGTTTTCCCCACAGTATTATAACTGATAATGGCACCAATCTATCCAAGGGTGCCATGGAGGAATTTTGTCAACGTGAGCATATCCGGCTTGATGTATCATCAATAGCTCACCGCCAGTCTAATGGTCAAGCTGAGAGAGCTAATCAAGAGATCCTGAGAGGCATCAAGCCCCGGCTTATGGTTCCTTTGTAGAGGACGCCGGGTTGTTGGGTGGAGGAGTTACCCTCAGTGTTATCGAGTATCAATACTACCCCCAACAGATCTAAGGGTTACACGCCCTTCTTCATGGTTTACTAAGCAGAGGCGGTTCTCCCTAATAACATCCGTCACAACTCACCCCGTGTGGCGGCTTATGTTGAAGCTGACAATGAAAAGGTACGCCAAGATGCACTTGACCTATTAGATGAGGAGCGCGACCTTGCGGTAGCTCGTTCAGCAATTTACCAACTAGATCTATGTCGTTATCACAGCCGCCAGGTTAAAACCAGAACCTTTCAAGAAGGTGACTTGGTGCTCCGGCTCACCCATGATCAGACTGATATGCACAAGCTATGCTCACCTTAGGAAGGGCCCTCGTGGTCAGCAAAAATCTGAATAATGGGTCATACTATCTTATCGATGTTCGAGACCACAAGGACTCACACACGTCGGAGGAGGAGACCCGCCGGCCGTGGAATATTGCTCATCTTCGGCCTTATTACACATGAGCTATTGGCTCTTGAGATGTACATATTTATACCAGTGTATATACTATGAGAAATATAATAAAATCAGCACCCCTGATAATTCAGGGCCTCTGTTGTTTTCAAATCTCAAAATCTGAGTCTTTATTGTCATATCATATGATTGCTTCCGTGGCTTGACGCCCGGTTTACCGGGACCAAAGAGAGTTTTGTTGCACAACACAACTCAAACATAGGTACTCGGCGAGCACAGCTCACAAATACGTCACTTGGGGGCTTCCTGTTCAAACGTAGGTGTATTCACCAAAGAGAACATAGTGTTACTACCCTCTTGACTGGGTTATCTTGTTCAAACATAGGTGTATTCACCAAAGAGGATGTAACCCTTCTGGATTATCCTGCCTGTATGCCAGATGCTTCTCCATCCGGTAATCCTGATTGACCTGCCAAACTCTTAACAGTCAATCTTTTAAACAAGACCCTGAACTCGTTAAGGTTTAAACGCATGGCTTACGGATAGCGACGATGAATCCAAGCTATTAAACCACCTTCATTGAAACTTGGTTAAACCTGCCTGTTTGCATGATGCTACTCCGATCTCGTGTACTCTCAATAAGTCAATCTCTAAACAAGACCCTGAACTTATCCAGGTTAAAACATCGATTGGGTCATGTGAGAGTCGGCTTACGGAAAGCGAGGATACTCTGGTGGCTATCATGCTAGTTTCATTGAAGTTTTATGCTGAGATTTGGTTTTGGAGATTTCTAACAGCCTCATTTTATGGGTTTTATTTATCTTGGATTTATATCACTCCTTTTTTACCCTATGGTTTTCACAAATCGGGCCAAGCAGCCCTGTCTGTCTCATATTTGAGCACCTTTGGGTTTTTTATAACCCGCCATGATGGCAGACTATAAGTCGCCAGTATATGATTGTCACATCCCTGGTCCTGTTATGCACTAGGATAGACCCTCATGTGAGCATCATGTTTTAATTCAAATGAAATTTGAATTGAGGAATTTTTCAAAAGCCTCAGAAGACCTCTAAAAATAACCAACATTTAAATCTCATCAAATGAGTCCAAAGAAATGTTCCTGTTACTCTGTGAAAATATTGGTAAGAGGTAAAATTCAAACCAATATTTTTGGAATCACAGAATTATTTATTTTTGGGCCCTTGACTTAAACCAATGACATATTTGAGTTGAATTTATTTCTGTTATATAAGAAATAAAGTTCAAATATTTTTGTAAGTTGCCTGTGACCTTGGACTAGTTCCTGAGCTCACATACAATTTACAGAAAGTTTTATAAAAATGATTTGATATTTTAAATCAAATCAAAACCAATTGCAGAAAATAGAAAAGAAAAAGAAAGAGAGAGAGAACCCACCTGGACTTACCTGGCGCCCACCAACCGGCCCAGCTCCTCCAGCAGCCCAGCCCACCTCCTCCTCCCTGTCGCCTTCCTCCTCATGCCAGTAGGCAGAGGAGGGACATGGCGCACACGCCCGAGCTCACCACGCCACCAGGCTGCCTGCCTGCGTCGCCTGGCCACCGCGACGCCGCGTGTCATCTCCTCGGTGCCGCCCCGACCCCCTGGACCCCCTCGCTCTCTCCCTCTCCCTCGTTTCCCTCCTCTGTCTCGTTCTCTCACTCGCCCGAACGCAGCCGTCGCCGCCGACGAGCTCCCTCGCGGCCACCGCCACCCCCTCTCCTCTCCGACGCGCTCCCAAGCTCCACAGTGCCTCCCTCGTCCTCTCCGCCGGCTCGCGCGACCAGAGAAGCCCCGAAGCGCCGCCCCGACGCTTTTCCCCTCCTCGGACCTGCCGGTCGCCGTCGCCCGTTTCGCCGGCTCCGAACCGTCCCCGACTTCGCCGAGCGTTCCGTCGTCATCGCTGTGAGCCCCTGCACCGAACCTCCCTCTCCCCGATGCCGATTTCTTCCACTAACCGCGGGCTCCGCCGAGCCCGAGAGCTCATCGCCGCCGGCCACGAGGTCGCCGTGCCTAGAGCTCACGCACGTCACGTTCGAGCACACCACCGTGCTCAGCACCACGCCAGGATCCAAAACCCTAGTCTATTGCTCCTGTTGTGTACCGTAGCCACCGCTCGCGCCTCACCCAAACTCCGGTCGCCGCCGTCGTCATGATTGCCGTCGCCTCCGGCCACCCTAGCTTCTCCGGTTTGCCCTGTTAGATGCGCGCGAGCCTGGGCATCCCGTAGAGCCCCTCCGCCGCTCTTTTGGTCATCGGAGGGCGAATCCCGACGCTCTCCGCCGTCCCTGGCGTTGCCGGCGACAAGCCTCGGGTCAACTCCGGCGAGTTTGACCCGGGTTTAACCCCAGTTTGACTCCCCCTGACTCAATGACAGGTGGGGCCCAGCCCTGTTAGTTAATTAGGATTAGTACTAATTAAATTAGTTAAACTAATTACACTGACACGCGGGACCCACGTGTCAGGTTTGACCCGGACCGTGCCTCGTTGACCTGCTGACGTCATGATGATGTCAGGCTGACGCCGTAAGTCATTCTCTGGATTTATTATATTCAGGAAATTCCAGAAAATGATCTAAACTTCTAAAATTCATATAAAATCAACCGTAAGTCAGAGTGAAATAATTTACATATGAAAAATTATCAGAAAAATTCAAGGAATCCATCTGTACCATTTTCATGCATGTTTGAACAACTTAAATCTTCTGTATACAACAATTTGAATAAATGGCATTTGAAATGCCTTATGTGGAGTTTGAATTTGAACCTAGGGTTCAAACCAACTCCATTTAACCTGCTGCTAGTTGCATTAGATCAAACCACATCATATTGCCATGTCATGATCATGCATCATATTGTGCATTGCATTGATTGTGTTTTTCCTCAGTTGCCGGTGTTTGTTCCCCCTCGGTAGACGCTGTACCGATGATGTGATCGTTGACACTGATGAAGACTGAATGTTATCTTCAGAAGTGCCAGGCAAGCAAAACCCCCTTGTTCATTCCGATACAATCCTACTCTCTCGCCCTGCTCTCTTTTACTGCATTAGGATAACAACAACATATTTGTTACTTGCTGCGGTAGCTGAACCCCTTTATCCTCTGCATGACCTGTCATTTCCACAGTAAATAGATGGAACCCACTAGCATGAGTAGGAGTTGTTTGAGCCATGTTGTGCCTATTCATTCATGTTTGTTTGTCATGCCTGCTATTGCTTAGAGTTGAGCCAGGTCTAATTCATCGGGGATGAATCAGAGGTGTGTGAACTTGTCCTACTGTGTGTGAGCTAAGTGTGTGAACACGATTTGCTCAAAGGTATCGGTGAGAGGCCATGTAGGAGTACATGGTGGGTTGTCTCATTGAAGCCGTCCTTAAGAACTAAGTTCTGTGTTTGTGATCCATGATTCAGCTACTACCATGCATTGGGCCCTGAAATATGACCCCGCTCGACTTCTTATTCACCCTAGTCCTCTGTCCAGGAGTTGCAAGTAGTTTCTGGTGTTTGTAGCTTACTGGAGGCCGTGGACAGCGCTGACCGTAGGGGTGGGCTGTGATGCGGTAGGTACGTGGCACGGTGTACCGGATACCCGTTAGGTATCTCGGGAACCCTGCACACATCGTTTGGGGCTGTGAGCGAAACTCCGGCCGGATCTCCTCATGGATGGAACCCGAATAGGCGATAAACCTAGACTAGAGACTTGAGTGTTTAGGTAGGTCGTGGTCTACACCCACGTCGGCTTTCGCTTGAAGCCTGCCGAGCACATGTCGTGTGCAGACGCTAAGTGGTGGAAACATGTATGAAGAAGTACACCCCTGCAGGGTTAACATCATCTATTCGAATAGCCGTGTCCGCGGTAAAGGACTTCTGGGTTGCTTATATCAGTTCATAGACAAGTGAAAGTGGATACCCTAAAATACGCAAGATAAGCGTGAGTGCTATGGATGGCGATCTCGTAGGGAGACGGGAGCAGATCCATAGTGGTGTATTGATATGGTGAATATGTGGACTCGTGTGCGCCACCTCAAAAGAGTTACTTGCAGTCGTAGTTCAGGATAGCCACCGAGTCAAAGCTGGCTTGCTGCAGTTAAACCCCCACCATCCCTTTGTTGATAATGATGCATATGTAGTTAGTTCTGATGTAAGTCTTGCTGGGTACATTTGTACTCACGTTTGCCTATTTTATGTTTTTGCAGAGAGACTTCGGTCTCGCTAGTAGTTCTGCGTGGACTTCGACGTTTAGCTTGATACCTCAGCTACGATCTTGTGCCCTCGGCAGGATCTAGTAGATAGCCAGGCTTCTCAGCCTTTTTCATTTATAGATGTCTGTACTCAGACATGATAGCTTCCGCTTGTGCTTTGACTTGTATGCTCTGAATGTTGGGTCATGAGACCTATGTTTGTAATATTCCGCTCCTCGGAGCCTAATGAACAAATACTTGAGTCGCAGAGTCATGTTGTGATGCCATGTTGTACTTGCACATATCGAGCATATTGTGTGTATGTTATTGAAATGCTTGGTATGTGTGGGATCTGACTATCTAGTTGTTTATCCTTAGTAGCCCCTCTTACCGGGAAATGTCTCCTAGTGTTTCCACCGAGCCAGGGTAGCTTGCTACTGCCTCGGAACACTTAGGCTGGCCGGCATATGTCCTTCTTCGTTCCTGTGTCTGTCCCTTCGGGGAAATGTCACGCGATGGATACCGGAGTCCTGTTAGCCCGCTATAGCCCGGTTCACCGGAGTCCTGCTAGCCCAGTGCTACAGCCTGGATTCACTCGCTGATGACCGACACGTTCGATGTTGGGTCATGGATGCCTGTCCCTGTAAGTTTGTGCCACTTTGGGTTTACGACTAGCCATGTCAGCTCGGGCTCCTTATCATATGGATGCTAGCGACACTATCATATACATGTGCCAAAAGGCGCAAACGGTCCTGGGCAAAGGTAAGGCGACAACCGTGGGAATACCGTGCGTGAGGCCGCAAAGTGATATGAGGTGTTACATGCTAGATCGATGTGGCATTGAGTCGGGGTCCTGACAACGTTGGTATCAGAGCTTGACTGCCTGTAGGATTACCAAGCCAAACTGGTCGAAGTTGAGTCTAGAAATTCTTTAGTTATATAAGGGAATTGATTGTGGGATGGAACGTAAGGCTCTTTTTACTCCTTATACCTCATGGCCCTCTGATCTGAGTCATCCTCTTCTCTTCTACAGGGATTAAGAACTAGGCTATCTCCTCTTTCTATCAGGATCACGTGTTACTAATATGTAGATTTGTAAGATTGTTGGACGTAAGCCTCAGTCCAATTTCTACCACTTCTGTATGTTAACTGTTGATCTCGAAACCTTGGTATTGTGCTTCTGAGTGGCTATGCCACCATTTTTGTAGCATGTCTCAAATCTTTTTGAACATTTATAGCCGTTATGCTGTCCGAGTCATCCCAGGTTTCTAAACAGTCTGATGCACTTGCAAATCCTTTCCCTCTGGTTTTTATGTTCCTTTGGGCCAGGTTAATCACACTAATTGCTGAGTTGAGGTATTCTATTGCCTTGACATATATGTTGGAGTTCCTATTATGACCCTAGGTGTCCTAGGGGATCATCTAGTAATCTAGCCATGATTTGCGTCCCACTGTGATGCTTCTGGCCTTTATTCTCGAAAGCATCCCGTGATGCTACTTAGTAGTAGGTATTCTATTCCTGGGTTCTTGAACCCGAGATTCACTCTACTTACTTCATGTTGATAGTGTTTGCTAGTTCCTTTAGGATATTAGTAACCTTGCGATAGTCCTCGAGGTCCGTGGTATTTCCTTCTTCCAAATACTATGAACCGCTTATGGAAGATGTTTATTGGATCAAAAGATCACCATTAGAGTACTCTTGAGGAGTTCTCCATTCATAAATCGTGACTCTGCCAGTCCTACCTCTTTGCATGGGTTATCCGGAAGAAACATATTGAACTTGGTTCGACATACTAATCTATGCATCCACAACTCAGAAAATTATATGTTCTTTGAGTTGTCTCTCTTAGTTGTCTTCTAACCCCGGTCTATCAATTGATAGTCAAGAGTATGCGTGCATTCGTTCATCGATGCCTATTACTCTTGTGGTCCATCAAGCCATTCTATTCTGGAATGACTAGGAGAAACAAACTCCAGTACCTCATCCATATCTAGTATTGGGTCAAAGCAGTCGTACTCCGCAGATCAAATTGCTAATCTTGCTTTTGCTCTGTTCTACCCTGGAGTGTTACCATCTTTATATTAAGATTATCATGGGAATTGCACACCATCCTATGAATTCTTGGTGCAGTGATACTTCTCTCCATCATTATTCATTTCTCGGTTCCCGTGTTGTTATAACTGGAATGTCGACAAGTGAATCGTGATGTGTGAAATCAATACTCCTAGCAACCTTGTTGCTTGGTAGTTAAATGGACAATAACCTCATTCTTAATGTGTTGATTATTGAATCGTCACCCTAAGGTTGATTGTGCTACCTAGTCCTTATTTCCGGTGCACCCCTCGATCAATGAGTTAGGATTGTGCCGATCCCTTGTTCTTGTGATCATATCGTCCTGTCATGGAAAGCAAGATTGTTCTCGAGCTTAGTAACATATCGGTGGTTCGTGATTTTCCGAATATCTTCTCGAAAGTATCACCAGGTTGTCACCTGACTATTATTTTGAGCTCATGATCAAGTTGGTTTATCCTGTAAACCACCCTTTCTCCAAGAATCCGTGTTGGATACCCCTGAGCTAGTTGGTTAAGCTATGCATCAACTTGGAGAGTTGGAAGATAGAAGCTTGTCCGATATAGTTCATTATAAGGGATGTCTTGTATGTGTGTTGAAGAAAGTTGATATTTTCATCGACTGAACCTCGTGATCAGTTAATGGACCTATCATTTTTATCCAACCTTTGATTGGAGTATGGGCTATCATCCAATCAGACCAGAACCAACGATATTCGTAATGTTGTCTTACTCGTGGTTGATCCCTCGAGCATACACCATTATATCTTTTGGGTCTGACCAATGCTATCACTTGTTCACTTAACTATGGAATTCCTTTTAAAAGGAAACCCAGATGAATTGTTGTTGAGCCCATTGACAACATCCTTATCTCCTCCATGATCTTGTTGGACAACAAGTTAGTGTTGGAAACTTTTGAAAGCATTTTCTTCATGCTAGCTCATGAAGTATCTGTTTGATGAAAGGAGTGACTTCCTCTTATACATGTGCATTTGGTGAAAGTTGCCGCCGTGAATTTGAGAAAGTTAGTTTTGCTTCCTCTGGAATCATCCCAAGTCAGTCATGCACACGTGCGAAGTATTCTGTGGTCTGGAGACTTGCAACCTTCATTCCATAGGTGTCCCGAGCACACCAAGCCACCGATTGATTTGTTCAAGGAGAAGAAATTCCTTCTTAAGAGTATACCTTATGCAAGGACTTCGATATCCTCGATGATGGTTCCCCACGAACTCGGTAGTGTTTAATTATAAGACTACTACGTGGCCATGCTTGTCTGGGACAACGTGTTCACATGTTTGTAGCAGAACCAGCTCATGTTTTGGAGCTTACTATCGTAGTTCATTCCCCGAGAATCTCGCAACGTCATCTCGTCGATTTGTGTTGCAAACTTTCGTTTTTCTTCCTAGACTCGATGAGTCTGGAATATCCTGACACCAACCAGATCTGAATCTCAGGCAGATATGATGGTTTGGAACATTTCCCAAGAACTATAATATCGGTCCCTCGGAAACCGGTAAAGTGGATGTCGTGGCCAACACACCCAGCCGGAAGACCTGTTATTATAATATCTTGATTGAGGAAGTTGGCCACCTCCCCATAAGGATTTTGTAGGATCTACTCCCTAGTTGTTCCTTATGGATTTTTGTGCTCCCGAAGTCCGACCTTTTTACTTGATGGTCTGGTTACCAAACCATTTCAATAAATGGATTACGCTAGCACATTAAGGAGAGCATTAGAAGCGGAGTGCTAAATGTCTCTCGATCGATCATCCAGATTTTATTTCCTTGGCCCCGCCAAGGGTGAAATCTGAGAAAGTGTTATCTTCCTTTGCATCTGCATCATCCATCATCATTCATCATGGTAGCAAGTTGTGTTGCCAGGATCCTTGACACGGATATTGGTAAAATCTTGATGATTATGGAAATGCTCAAGTTCTTGAGAGCACGCGCAAGTGCTAGGTTTGATTGTCGGCATTAACTGTATAGTGCTCTCAGTTTCCTCGGCAATGCTATGACCTTTTCAAATAGTGAATTCACTCTCTATTGTTGGGTTCTTCCCCAGTTACCAGAATCATTCCCAGCATTTGCATTTTGTTCCCAGCTTGCACCTCCAATGTGCCATTCTACCATGGGTCTCTTCCATTTCCGGTGGTAAGCAAATTCATTCATTACGTTGTCTTCAACAAGGTAATCCACATCATCCAAGTCCGAGTATGTCATTCTACCAAACTCCTCCAAATGATCGATTGTGATTTGCCTTAAGCTGGTATAAAGAGTTTCAATGATCTCTGAATCAAAGGTAATTCTTTTTGCCACTTAAGGTAATAATCTACGAATCACCCTCCTCCAGGATGTCGCGCTGAGGTATCATGGCAACTCAACACCTCGCTACGTTGACAACCGTTCACCACCCTCGTAAGTGTGGAATTGTTGTCTACCTAGTGAACCCTCGTCATCTGTTCCACTCCATCCCTCTAGAGGTGTGCTTCGTCTCTCAGCTCGAGAGATGTTGCTATGTCTCATTCTGTGAGTTAATCCTGAGTTGTTCGACCTTCGAGAAGAACGATTCTTTTGGGGTCTTTAATTCCTCTCGTTGTCATGATGGTTGGAGTTCTCGGAGCAAGACATCAAGATAATGATGGTGATCAAATCAACACTCTTATGGAGTGCACCCTGGATCGCGAAGATTGTGCTAGTTTGCGTTCCCCCTTCACCCTCACCTATGCTTGAATCTCGGGACGAGATTTTTGTTTAGTGGGGGTGAGTTGTCACATCCCTGGTCCTGTTATGCACTAGGCTAGACCCTCATGTGAGCATCATGTTTTAATTCAAATGAAATTTGAATTGAGGAATTTTTCAAAAGCCTCAGAAGACCTCTAAAAATAACCAACATTTAAATCTCATCAAATGAGTCCAAAGAAATGTTCCTGTTACTCTGTGAAAATATTGGTAAGAGGTAAAATTCAAACCAATATTTTTGGAATCACAGAATTATTTATTTTTGGGCCTTTGACTTAAACCAATGACATATTTGAGTTGAATTTATTTCTATTATATAAGAAATAAAGTTCAAATATTTTTGTAAGTTGCCTGTGACCTTGGACTAGTTCCTGAGCTCACATACAATTTACAGAAAGTTTTAGAAAAATGATTTGATATTTTAAATCAAATCAAAACCAATTGCAGAAAATAGAAAAGAAAAAGAAAGAGAGAGAGAACCCACCTGGACTTACCTGGCGCCCACCAACCGGCCCAGCTCCTCCAGCAGCCCAGCCCACCTCCTCCTCCCTGTCGCCTTCCTCCTCGTGCCACTCGGCAGAGGAGGGACACGGCGCACGCGCCCGAGCTCGCCACGCCACCAGGCTGCCTGCCTGTGTCGCCTGGCCACCACGACGCCGCGCGTCATCTCCTCGGCGCCGCCCCGACCCCCTGGACCCCCTCGCTCTCTCCCTCTCCCTCGTTTCCCTCCTCTGTCTCGTTCTCTCACTCACCCGAACGCAGCCGTCGCCGCCGACGAGCTCCCTCGCGGCCACCGCCACTCCCTGTCCTCTCCGACGCGCTCCCGAGCTCCGCAGTGCCTCCCTCATCCTCTCCGTCGGCTCACGCGACCAGAGAAGCCCCGAAGCGCCGCCCCGACGCTTTTCCCCTCCTCGGACCCGCCGGTCGCCGTCGCCCGATTCGCCGGCTCTGGACCGTCCCCGACCTCGCCGAGCGTTCCGTCATCATCGCTGTGAGCCCCTGCACCGAACCTCCCTCTCCCCGATGCCGATTTCTTCCACTAACCGCGTGCTCCGCCGAGCCTGAGAGCTCATCGCCGCCGGCCACGAGGTCGCCGTGGCTAGAGCTCACGCACGTCACGTCCGAGCACACCACCGTGCTCAGCACCACGCCATGATCCCAAAACCCTAGTCTATTGCTCCTGTTATGTACCGTAGCCACCGCTCGCGCCTCACCCGAACTCCGGCCGCCGCCGTCGTCATGATTGCCGTCGCCTCCGGCCACCCTAGCTTCTCCCGTTTGCCCTGTTAGATGCGCGCGAGCCTGGGCATCCCGTAGAGCCCCTCCGCCGCTCTTTTGGTCATCAGAGGGCGAATCCCGACGCTCTCCGCCGTCCCTGGCCTTGCCGGCGACGAGCCTCGGGTCAACTCCGGCGAGTTTGACCCGGGTTTAACCCCAGTTTGACTCCCCTGACTCAATGACAGGTGGGGCCCAGCCCTGTTAGTTAATTAGGATTAGTACTAATTGAATTAGTTAAACTAATTACACTGACATGCGGGACCCACGTGTCAGGTTTGACCCGGACCGTGCCTCATTGACCTGCTGCCGTCATGATGATGTCAGGCTGACGCCGTAAGTCATTTTCTGGATTTATTATATTCAGGAAATTCCAGAAAATGATCTAAACTTCTAAAATTCATATAAAATCAACTGTAAGTCAGAATGAAATAATTTATATATGAAAAATTATCAGAAAAATTCAAGGAATCCATCTGTACCATTTTCATGCATGTTTGAACAACTTAAATCTTCTGTATACAACAATTTGATTAAATGGCATTTGAAATGCCTTATGTAGAGTTTGAATTTGAACCTAGGGTTCAAACCAACTCCATTTAACCTGCTGCTAGTTGCATTAGATCAAACCACATCATATTGCCATGTCATGATCATGCATCATATTGTGCATTGCATTGATTGTGTTTTTCCTCAGTTGCTGGTGTTTGTTCCCCCTCGGTAGACGCTGTACCGATGATGTGATCGTTGACACTGATGAAGACTGAATGTTATCTTCAGAAGTGCCAGGCAAGCAAAACCCCCTTGTTCATTCCGATACAATCCTACTCTCTCGCCCTGCTCTCTTTTACTGCATTAGGACAACAACGACATATTTGTTACTTGCTGCGGTAGCTGAACCCCTTTATCCTCTGCATGACCTGTCATTTCCACAGTAAATAGATGGAACCCACTAGCATGAGTAGGAGTTGTTTGAGTCATGTTGTGCCTATTCATTCATGTTTGTTTGTCATGCCTGCTATTGCTTAGAGTTGAGTCAGGTCTGATTCATTGGGGATGAATCAGAGGTGTGTGAACTTGTCCTACTGTGTGTGAGCTAAGTGTGTGAACACGATTTGGTAAAAGGTATCGGTGAGAGGCCATGTAGGAGTACATGGTGGGTTGTCTCATTGAAGCCGTCCTTAAGAACTGAGTTCTGTGTTTGTGATCCATGATTCAGCTACTACCATGCATTGGGCCTTGAAATATGACCCCGCTCGACTTCTTATTCACCCTAGTCCTTTGTCCAGGAGTTGCAAGTAGTTTCTGGTGTTTGTAGCTTACTGGAGGCCGTGGACAGCGCTGACCGTAGGGGTGGGCTGTGATGCGGTAGGTACATGGCACGGTGTACCGGATACCCGTTAGGTATCTCGGGAGCCCTGCACACATCGTTTGGGGCTGTGAGCGAAACTCCGGCCGGATCTCCTCATGGATGGAACCCGAATAGGCGATAAACCTGGACTAGAGACTTGAGTGTTTAGGTAGGTCGTGGTCTACACCCACGTCGGCTTTTGCTTGAAGCCTGCCGAGCACATGTCGTGTGCAGACGCTAAGTGGTGGAAACATGTATGAAGAAGTACACCCCTGTAGGGTTAACATCATCTATTCGAATAGCCGTGTCCGCGGTAAAGGACTTCTGGGTTGCTTATATCAGTTCATAGACAAGTGAAAGTGGATACCCTAAAATACGCAAGATAAGCGTGAGTGCTATGGATGGCGATCTCGTAGGGAGACGGGAGCGGATCCATAGTGGTGTATTGATATGGTGAATATGTGGACTCGTGTGCGCCACCTCAAAAGAGTTACTTGCAGTCGTAGTTCAGGATAGCCACCGAGTCAAAGCTGGCTTGCTGCAGTTAAACCCCCACCATCCCTTTGTTGATAATGATGCATATGTAGTTAGTTCTGATGTAAGTCTTGCTGGGTACATTTGTACTCACGTTTGCCTATTTTATGTTTTTGCAGAGAGACTTCGGTCTCGCTAGTAGTTCCGCGTGGACTTCGACGTTTAGCTTGATACCTCAGCTACGATCTTGTGCCCTCGGCAGGATCTAGTAGATAGTCAGGCTTCTCAGCCTTTTTCATTTATAGATGTCTGTACTCAAACATGATAGCTTCCGCTTGTGCTTTGACTTGTATGCTCTGAATGTTGGGTCATGAGACCTATGTTTGTAATATTCCGCTCCTCGGAGCCTAATGAACAAATACTTGAGTCGTAGAGTCATGTTGTGATGCCATGTTGTACTTGCACATATCGAGCATATTGTGTGTATGTTATTGAAATGCTTGGTATGTGTGGGATCTGACTATCTAGTTGTTTATCCTTAGTAGCCCCTCTTACCGGGAAATTTCTCCTAGTGTTTCCACCGAGCCAGGGTAGCTTGCTACTGCCCCAGAACACTTAGGCTGGCCGGCATATGTCTTTCTTCGTTCCTGTGTCTGTCCCTTCGGGGAAATGTCATGCGATGGATACCGGAGTCCTGTTAGCCCGCTATAGCCCGGTTCACCGGAGTCCTGCTAGCCAAGTGCTACAGCCTGGATTCACTCGCTGATGACCGACACGTTCGATGTTGGGTCATGGATGCCTATCCCTGTAAGTTTGTGCCACTTTGGGTTTACGACTAGCCATGTCAGCCCGGGCTCCTTATCATATGGATGCTAGCGACACTATCATATACGTGTGCCAAAAGGCGCAAACGGTCCCGGGCAAAGGTAAGGCGACAACCATGGGAATACCATGCGTGAGGCCGCAAAGTGATATGAGGTGTTACATGCTAGATCGATGTGGCATTGAGTCGGGGTCCTGACAATGATGATACTTGGAAGCGCTATGCTCTAAGTTTGGAATATTACCCCTTGCTGCATACAGCGTATTAAGCCGGTGGTATATGTTAACTTGCACAAAGCTTTGTACGCTCAATCTTTTTGGTTATCACCCTTACTGCACTGGTATGATAAAGCCGGCAGTACGATCAAATATCACAGGTGCGATATTTTTTGATTATATGTGGTTATGATTAAACCGGCCCTGGTTATGAACTGTTTTAGTCACTAGTGGTTTTATATGGGGTATTATGACCTGTCCTGCAGTAAACCGCTAGGGGACTTGTGATCTGTTTGTGTGCAGGGTATTGCAAAATCTGATCTGCATAAATCAACGCTATCATAAGCATAAAGTGGTAGTTTTTCAACAAGCGGATCAGCAGTTTGGGCAAAACAAAACATGCACGATGGCACGGCAGATCAAAGTTTCACTAGCCTATTACATGACTCAGTGAGCCAAAACGATCAAGTGTTTTTCAGAAGATCAAATATTTGAACTGCCCAGCGGATCAATCTTCTTGGCCTTGACAACTTGAAGCTTCTGGATCATCCTTCTTTGGTTCTTTGTCGTCCTCCGCCGTCTGGAAGTTTGGTGATGACCAATCAATGCCACACAAGGCTTGGAATTGAGCTTCATCATCTATAAGGTCGGACGGATCAACTTCAGGGGCAAAAGTATGCTTACGGATTGGGGGGATCAAATCCATCACTTTATAAGCCAACGTGGACATCTTCTGATTCTCCGTATCATAAGCTGGCTGATATTTTGATAGATTCGTTTCATCAGCAATTAGAGTCGCCAGAGGACATATTTCCTTCACACAAGCAGCGAAGTCCTTTTGGTCAAACGGAGTGCCATCTTCTTTCAAGCTTGGATATCCCATAGCTACCTCGGTCGGGTTTAATTCTGGTACCCATGCCTTAGCCCGACTTAAGACCATCATGGCACCGACTCTTGCAGATGACCGCTTTATCTCTTCAATTCTCGTAGGGAGAATAGACCATTTTTTCAAGACATCACTCAACAGGGTGGGGGCCTGATTGGTTGGAGATATTGTGGCCAGTGTGCGCTTAGTTCTGGTATATAGATGTTCAACAAGCGTATATATGGCTTTAAGCTTCACCATCATTCCTTGACCAAGATTGCTACTCCTGGGACTTGTGGAATGATAATGGATTGATCAGAGATGGTTTGTAACATTCAAGATAAGACTCAATTTTGACGCTGACAAAGCTACTTACCAAAGATAGCAGAAACCATCTGGGATATACGGTGTTTTAAACCTGTAAGCTCAGTGGTCACCTCTTGAAGAGCAGATTCCACCTTTTCAGCCTGCTGTATCAGAGCAGTTCTGTAACACCCACGATGCGGCTATATCTCCCATGTGTCGGAGCACGACTTAGCAGCATAACCACATAGTAGGCATGTCGCAAGAGGGGTAATCTTTACACATCCCATGTACTGAATAAGAAAGGGATAAGGAGTTGGCTTACAATCGCCACTTCACGCAATACATAAATATAGCATTACATCATCCAGATACAATCAAGGTTCGACTACGGAACCAAATAAAGAAAGACCACCCCTAATGCAAAAGATCCCCGATTGCCCCAACTGGGCACCTCTACTGATCGTCCGGAAAAGACACATAGTAACGTCCTGAATCCTCGTCGAACTCCCACTTGAGTTCGGTCGCGTCCCTTGCACTAGCATCATCGGCACCTGCATCTGGCTTTGGAAGTAATCTGTGAGTCAAGGGGACTCAGCAATCTCACACCCTCGCGATCAAAACTATTTAAGCTTAAGGTAGGAAAAGGGGGTAGTGAGGTGGAGCTGCTGCAAGCACTAGCATATATGGTGGCTAACTTACGCAAATGAGAGCGAGAAGAGGAGAAAGCATGGGCGAGAAGCTATAAGATCAAGAAGTGATCCTACAACTACTGATGTTCAAGCATAACACGAGACCGTGTTCTCTTCACGGACTCCGCCGAAAAGAGACCATCACGGCTACACACGCTATTGATTCATTTTAATTAAGTTAAGTGTCAGGTTTTCTACAAACGGATATTAACAAATTCCCATCTTCCCATAACCGCGGGCATGGCTTTTGAAAGTTCAAAACCCTGTAGGGGTGTCCCAACTTAGCCCATCACAATCTCTCACGGTCAACGAAGGATATTCCTTCTCCCAGGATGACCCGATCAGACTCGGAATCCCGGTTACAAGACATTTCGACAATGGTAAAACAAGACCAACAGAGCTGCCCGATGTGCTGACAAATCCCGATAGGAGTCGCACGTATCTTGTTCTCAGGGCACACTGGATGAGACATCCTACGAGTAAAACTAAACCTCAAGTTACCCCGAGGTGGCCCCGCAGTCTACTCGTTTCGGCCCAACACTCAGAGGAGCACTGGCTCGAGGGGTTTAAAATAAAGATGACCCTTGAGTCCGCGGAACCCAAGGGAAAAAGGCTTATGTGGCAAATGGTAAAACCAAGGTTGGGCCTTGCTGGAGGAGTTTTATTCAAGGCGAACTGTCAAGGGGTTCCCATTATAACCCAACCGCGTAAGGAACGCAAAATCAAGGAACATAACATCGGTATGACGGAAACTAGGGCGGCAAGACTGGAACAAAACCCCAGGCATAAGGCCGATCCTTCCACCCTTTACCAAGTATAAAGATGCATTAGAGTAAACAAGATATAATAATGACATCCCAACAATAAACATGTTCGAACAAGGAACAAACTCCATCTTCACTTGCAGCTATCAACGCAATAAGAGGAGCTGAGCAAAGCGGTAACATAGCCAAACAACGGTTTGCTAGGAAAAGGTGGGTTAGAGGCTTGACATGGCAATATGGGAGGCATGATAAAGCAAGTGGTAGGTATCGTGGCATAGCAAAAGAGCGAGCAACTAGCAAGCAAAGATAGAAGTGATTTCGAGGGTATGATCATCTTGCCTGCAAAGTTCTCCGAGTTGACGTAAGCTTGATCCTCGAAAGCGTACTCAACGGGTTCCTTGATCACGTACTCATCTCCCGGCTCTACCCAAAGCAAGATCACAAGCAAAACAAACCACAATCAACCACGGTGCAATGCGCAAGCAACATGATGCAAAACATGGCATGATATGCGGGATGTAATATGCAATGCATATGCGTGCTCCGGAAGGAAAAGATTGAACCAGGCCTCAACTTGTCAAACCAAGTGTGCCTCTAGAAAGATGAGTTGATTTCGGTCAAAATAGATATAAAGATCACCGGAATTGGATGCACGATTTGGAAATGGCAAGCAAAACAAGAATGGCACAATTCTCCGATTAACAGCACCATGCCATCTAAAATGCAACAAGAAACTAAGCTACTGCACTCTATCATAGCAACGAAGCACATGGCAGTGATCTACTCAAGATGCTTGACAAAATACGAAAACTGAGCTACGGCTAAATCACACAATAGCAGGTTCAAACAAGCATGGCAAAAGTGCAAAAGATATCAGCTTCACAGACTTGGTGAAAATACTAACATGTCAGGAATTAACATCAGGAAGCAATGTTTAGAGGAAGATATCAACATGCTACGGGACCAGAACATAGCAATACAAGGCATGGCATGGATCTACTCAAGGCATATAACAAAAGTCCCTTACTGACCATAAGCCAAAAGGGCATAGAAAATATGATGGCACCCATGTAAACCTAGCAAGTTTCGTCAACAGATTCAGACTTAGCAGAAAACTGGACATGGCAAAAATAGAGTTATGAATGCCTCTTTGTGAGCTCGATTCACTCACCACAAGGAATTGCATGACAAACTAAACATACTACCAGCAAGAAGACATGTTCAAGAAGCTAATCAAGGCAAGAACAAGCTCATAGCATGCATGGATCAACTACAACAACCTTGGCAAAATTGATTAACACGTAAACAATCTGGCAGGAACATTTTACAACCAAAGTAGAGCAAGATTGAGTCATACTAGGTCACTCCATAAATGCAAATAGGGGCATGGATGTATAGAGCACAACCATATGCCCAAATCATCCTTACTGAACATACTCAAAAGAAGCATGGATCTCTCTGTGGCAACATGAATACATGCCATACAAATAACAGCAGGGAAATGACTTAGTGAAATCCTAAGTCCCTGAAATCAGCAATATTACGAGAGCTACTTTGCATGCATGTGCTAGTCACCACATTGATCACAAAAATACATGGCATACAACCCTGTAAAGATGGCATGGCATAGCCCAAAACACATGTAGAGCTCATGCCCATATGCAGCACACAATAATCATGGCAAAAATGACAAATGCCCATAATCTGCTAAGTAACAGGAACTAACATTTTATAGCACTCTTGCATCAACAATTTGGGCATCAAGATGGACTCAAACAAGCATGGCACAATTGAACAAAATGAAGAGGACATCCATATGAACAATTTGATATATCATCCATGCAAAATGGAGCTACGGTGACAGAGTTATGGCATGATGAATAGTGCTTGAAAATGCAAAAAATAAAATACTTAGAGGAAATTTGAAGTCAACCCTAGGTTTCTCAACTCCAGATCCGGGCAGCGCGGTTTACGAGGCTCGCCGAAGAAGGGGTTCGCCAGAGCGGAGGGGACGGCGGTGGCGAGCTCGCCGGCATCCGGGCGGAGGAATGAGCGGGGGACGATGCCGGTTGCCGGAGCGGCGCGGCACGGTGCCGGGCGGAGAGGCAGCAAGCTATGCGCGTGGCGGCGGGGCTGCAAGCGCTGGCGGGGCGGCGGCCAGAGGCGAGGAGCACCGGCGAAGGAGGCGACGGTTGTGGCCGGGCGGCGCGGAGGAGATCCAGCGGCGGTGGAGCAGAGAGGCGGGCCGCGATGGCCGGCCTCGGGCCCGGGCGGGCCGGTGGTGCGGTGGACACATGGTGCTGCAAGATTGGTCGGGCACGGCAGCGCCATTTTTCCGGTGAGATCTGGACGTGTCCGGCAGCGCGGAGGGAGTTTAGGGTATGGTTTTTGCCCGAATTTTGGTGAGGGTTGCACCTATTTATACATAGAAGGAGGTGGGAGTGTCCATATGAAGAGAGGTTCTCGGCCACGCGATCGTGATCGAATGACCGAGAGGATGGAGGTGGTTTGGATGGGTTATTGGGCCACTTTGAAGGGGTGTTGGGCTGCAACACACACGAGGCCTTTATGGTTCCCTAGTTAACCGTTGGGGTATCAAACGAACTCCAAATGACACGAAACTTGACATGCGGTCTACTGGTGGTGTACCAAGGCCGGTTGGAAAATCTCATTCCATGCCGAGAAATTTTAACACCCGCTCACGAAAAGAGGCAAAAGGGGCGCCGGGGGACGTAGGAGCGCCGGATTGCAAAACGGACAAGGGGAAAATGCTCGGATGCATGAGACGAACACGTATGCAAATGAGATGCACACGATGACATGATATGAAATGCATGACATGGACAAAAAGCAAAACGAAGACAAAAACCCAACCACGAGGGACTATCATAACTTAGAGCCGAAAATGGCAAGAGTCGGAGTACAAATATGGTAAGTTACATCCGGGGTGTTACAAGTTCTCTCATCAACCCAGGCGGTTCTTTCAGTATCAAAGCTGGTATTCTGTTTTTCTGTTTCAGCCAAACTAAATTGGAATTTTTGGTCGGCCTTCCGGGTCTCAGATTCTTGATGCTCCAGCCGGGTTTTTGTGTCAGCCTATTGCGATTGAAGTTGAGCAGTGGCGTCCTGTACATTCAAAGATTTGCAACCATATTTCATATTCGGGTTACAGTAATAAAAGTCCCAAGCCTTTTGCAAGCAACAACACTTGGCACTTGGGGGCTAATGTGTACCGAAAAATTCTTCATACAACAACTTATAATGAATAAGTCCCAAGCACTTTGCAAGCAAGAGTACTTGGCACTTGGGGGCTAATCCATATTGCTCGTGTTTCATTACTACTTTATGATGACCCGGTTGTACCACAAACGACCACAACCGGCTCATGGGGGTTACACAAGTAAGTTTTGATTTATGAACAATGATGAACAAGTACCGGTTCATTCATGATGATTAAACTGGCCCTTGGGGGCTATGGATGCAATATTGATCATTAAAGATCCAGTTTAACTCTGAAGGTGAAAGACAACCCTTTGAAGGATTTTTTTTATCAAAGATGCTTTTATACTCATCGCTATTCTAAGTCTACATCATATTCTATTCTATTATACATAGTAGACTTGGGGGCTGACAGGATGTGCGTAATTTATTAAGCCGGAGTTCATACCTCATATTTCTGGTGCATCTGTTTCACCATGTCAATCTCAAGATTGCGGCTGGTATGAACTTGGTTGAGATAATCAGAGAGTACGTCACTAATGCTTAGTTGAGAGTAACCAGCAATGTCAAATCTCACTTTAAGCCTTTCAATGAACTTGTAACACCCCGAATGCAACTTTCCATATTTGTAACTTCGACTCTTGCCATTTTTGGCTACGTGATATGATATTCCCTTCGTGGTTGGGTTTTTATATTTGTTTTGCATTTTGTTCATTTCATGCATTTCATATCATGTCATCATGTCATCTCATTTGCATTCATGTTCGTCTCATGCATTCGGTCATTTCCCCGTTGTCCGTTTTGCAATCTGACGCTCTCTCATGCCCCGTTGCACCCCTCTAATCTTGTTTCGTGAGCGGGAGAAAAACGTTCACGGAATGGGTCAAGATTTGTCGGGTGGCCTTGGTACATCACCGGTAGTCCGCCTGTCAAATTTCATTCCATTTGGAGGTTGTTTGATGCCCCAACGGTTAACCGGGTAACCGCAAAAGCATTTCTTTTGTTGCAGCCCAACACCCCTCCAAAACAGCCTAATAACCCATCTAACCCCCCCATGCTCTTCGTCGTTAGATCATGATCGTGTGGGCGAAAACCGCGCCTCATTTGGACTCTCCTAGCTCCCCCTACCTATAAAAAGGCACCCCCATCCAAAACGCACGCGAAACCCTAGCTTTATCCCCTCTCCGCCGCCGGACACGTCACCGTTGCCGCCCGTGCCAATCCCTGGGCACCACGTGGAACCCCAAAGTAGCCGCCGGCCCACGGGGCACGCAGCCGCCCGCGCGCTCGCCCACACCCTTGAGCCGCCGCCTGCCTCGTCTCCGGCCCCGTTCCACCGCCACCGCCGAGCGCCGCCTCCACCGGCGGTGCCGCCCTGCCGCATGCCCCCTTCGCCGGTGAGCAGCGCGCCACCCCGTCTGCTTCCTCCTTCCTGCTCTTTTCCTCTCTCAGCTCCATCTCTCTCTCACCGCAGGTCGCCACCGCCCATAGGACACCGTCGCCGGTGCCGCAGCAACCCCGTCGATCACTAGCCCGGCCTCCCCGTGCCGCTCACGGCCGGATCCAGCAATCCTGTGACCGGATCCGCCAGCCCCGACCATGCACGGCCGGATCCGCACCTCCCCGTAGCTTCGGCAAGCGTCGACGCCTCTGGCCGCCCTTTTCTTCCACTGTTCCGGTGATAAGCTCCGACGAACCTCGAAGACCGCGCCCAAACCCTAGATCCACTATGGTAATTTCTACCAAGTCCTGATTTTCTAACATTTTGGGACCCTCTTTAGCATGCCATATCTCCGTGCTCGGTCCTCCGAATCATGCATATGATATGTCAAAATGTTCGTCTTGTGATGCTCTTCATGGTAGTGTCATTTGCATGCATGTTACTAACGACATTGATTCCATTATCCTCATTGTAGAAGTGCTATATGATGTTAACTTCTGGTTCTTAACAGAACTTGATGATTTGTCATTTTTGTTGCATTTTGTGTGTGCATCCTATGATCATGATGTCTACATGTTTTATGAGCTCCAGCATGCCATCTTTACAGTGGTGGAAGTCTTTTATTTTTGTGATCTATGTGGTGACTAGCACAAGCATGAAAAGTAGGCTTCATAATGTTGCTGTTTTCAGACAGTGATTTTGCTAAGTCCTTTTCCTGTTATGTTTTTATGCTATGTAAGCTTGTTGCTACCATGAGATCCATGCAAATTTTGAGATAGTTTAGTAAACATGTTTTGTAAATGTGGTATTTATCTATCCATTCATGTTTCTGGTTGTAATTATGGTGTACTCTAGCATGTCATTTTCTTGCTCTACTTTTGCGAAATATTATTCCTGGCAGATTGTTAACATGTTAATCAATATTACAATGTATTTTGTTAGTGATGCATGTATCCTATGAACTTGATCTTGCCATGCTTAGTATCTTGAACATGTCTATTTACTATTGGTCACCTTTCTATGCCATGAAATGCTTTGTGGTTAGTGGCATGAGCTTGCAAAGTTGCTATCACGAATCTGTTTATGCCATGCTCCATTTTTCTTCCAAGTCTGAATTTGTTTATATAACTTGCCATGTTTGCATGGGTGCCACATTATTTTCCATGCCTCGTTGGTTAAAGTTCATTAAAGGAGTTTTGTTCTATGTGTTTAGCACTAGCATGCGATGCCTTTGTTTGCCATGATATGTTGATGTAGAATGTTGTTTCCTTGCTCTAAACATTGCTTCATGATGTTGTTTTTGACATGTTAGTAATTTCTCTAAGTCTGTGAAGCTGATATCTTTTGCATTTTTTCCATGCTATTTTGAGCTTGTTCTAGTGAGAACTAGCAGGAGCTTAGTGTTCATGCTTTGAAGAGCTTCATGTGTACTTTATGCTCATATGCTTTGTTGCTATGTTGGAGTGCAGTAGCTAAGTTTCTTGGTGCATTCTAAGTGCTATCATGTTGTTAATCGTAGATTTGCATCATCCTTGTATTGCTTGTCGTTTGCAAACCGTGCATCCGTTTCCGGTGATCCTTGTATCGATTTCGACCGAAATCACCTCATCTTTCCACCGGCATACTTGTTTTGACAAGTTGATGTCTGGATCATCTTTTCCCTTCTGGTGTACCCATATGGATTGCACATCATATATTGGATATCATGCCATGTATTGCATCATGTTGCTTGTTCATTGCACCGTGATTGATTGTTATTCCATTGCTTTTGTTCTTGCTTTGGGTAGAGTCGGGAGACAAGTACGTGAACGAGGAACCTGTTGAGTACGCTAACAAGGATCAAACTTTCGACTACTTGGAAAACTTTGCAGGCAAGATGGCCCTACCCTCGATATCACTTCTATCTTTGCTTGCTAGTTGTTTGTTCTCTCGCTATGTCGCGCTACCTACCATTTGTTATATCATGCCTCCCATATTGCCATGTCCAGCCTCTAACCCACCTTCTTAGCAAACCGTTGTTTGGCTATGTTACCGCTTTTGCTCAACCCCTCTTATAGTATTGTTAGTTGTAGGTGAGGTTGAAGTTTGTTCCCTGTTGGAACATGGATATGTTGGGATATCACTATATCTCTTATTTTAATTAATGCATCTATATACTTGGTAAAGGGTGGAAGGCTCGGCCTTTCGCCTGGTGTTTTGTTCCACTCTTGCCGCCTTAGTTTCTGTCATACCGGTGCTATGTTCATTGATTTTGCGTTCCTTATGCAGTTGGGGTTATGGGACCCCCGTGACAGTTCGCCTTAAATGAAACTCCTCCAGCAAGGCCCAACCTTGGTTTTAGATTTGCCTACCTAAGCCTTTTCCCTTGGGTTCTGCAGACCCGAGGGTCATCTTTATTTTAAACCCGGGCCAGTGCTCCTCTGAGTGTTGGTCCATCCTGGGCAATGTCCGGCGCCCCCTAGGCAACCAGGGTCTATACCAACCCGACGTCTGGCCCATCCGGTGTGCCCTGAGAACGAGATATGTGCGACTCCTATCGGAATTTGTCGGCACATCAGGCGGCTTTGCTGGTCTTGTTTTACCATTGTCGAAATGTCTTGTAACCGGGATTCCGAGACTAACTGGGTCTTTCCGGGAGAAGTTGGGACACCCCTGCAGGGTATAAACTTTCAAGAGCCGTGCCCGCGGTTATGTGGCAGATGGGAATTTGTTAATATCCGCTTGTAGAGAACTTGACACTTGACTTAATTAAAAATGGATTAACTGCGTGTGTAGCCGTGATGGTCTCTTTTCGGCAGAGTTCAGGAAATGAAGACATTCTTGGGCTATGTTTGAATGTAAGTAGTTTCAGGATCACTTCTTGATCACTTCTAGCTTCACGACCATTGTGTAGCTTCTCATCCTACTCTTATTTGTGTATGTTAGCCACCATATTTACTTAACACATGCTGCAGCTCCACCTCATTACCTTATCCTACCCATAAGCTTAAATAGTCTTGATCTCACGGGTGTGAGATTACTGAGTCCTCGTGACTCATGGATACTTCCAAACAATTGTAGGCGCCGATGATACCAGTGTAGGTGATGCTACCAAACTCAAGTGGGTCGATGAGGACCTTGGTCGTTACTATGTGTCATTTCCTGATGATCAGTAGTGGAGCCCAGTTGGGACGATCGAGGATGTAGCATTTGGGGTTTATCTTCCTTTTCATTTGGATTTGATCGTAGTCGATCTATGTGTGTATTTGGATGATGTATGAATTATTCATGTATTGTGTGATGTGGCGAGTGTAAGCCAACTCTATTTATCCCTGTCTTATTCATTACATGGGATGTTTGTGAAGATGACCCTTCTTACGACAAAACCACTATGCGGTTATGTCTCTAAGTCATGCCTCGACAGGTGGGAGCTATAGCCGCATCACAATGTCAAATCTCACTTTCCGCCTTTCAATGAACTCCTCTTTGACGGAGTGCTTGGCCAAGACTGTAGGTTGTCCCGGTTCTTTGAAGCCGGTGCTAGTGATCACAACATTGTCGGCATGTGTTCCTGACGGTGTAATTGGGCTTGATGATTCAATGTTCAAAGGATTGAGGTTTATATGGTCACTGGAGAGGTCAGGAATTTCTGGTGGATCATCATGGACAGGCTCTTGCGGTTGCGGCAGGAGGTGTCAGATGCTGGAATTTGCTGTTCTGGTTCATGGACTTTGGGGTCTTCAGCCGGCTTGATCACCTTTGCCTTCTTGCTAGGCTTTTCTTGTCCACTGCACGGGTTATGAGAGGTCAGTACAAGTATAAGAGCATAAGGAGGTAGAGAATAAAAAGTAATTGTTGTTACGCAGGGGCAGTTTTGAAAGCCGGCAGCTGGGTCTGTGATGAGTCGCCGGAGGAAGAGCGAGAAGCCTCCTAATAGTTTGAATATGAAGAATTAAGTGGCTGGTGAATGAGACCTGCCAGTGGATAAAAAGAGTTTAAATTTGGAAGGACCTCGTTTCGACGTTTCTGCGGAGCTGGAGTATATGGTAAGCCGGAGGATAAGTCTTCACCTCCGATGGTCCGAGTTTGTCACTGGTTCTCGTGCTGTTGTTGCTTCAAAAGAAAGTGAGGATCCAAATGAGCTAAGGGGTGTGAAAAGCTTACTTTCCGGGTTACCCATCGAATTTTCTGTCTTGGCAAAGGCTCTGAGTCAGAGGAAATAATAGTTACCTCTTCTTCGACTGCTTGACTGTCCCTCGTGTCATCCTGATGATAATCAGTGTCAATAAGATAGTTGAAAAAGGAGCCAAGGGAATCAAGGGCTAGCTCTGACTCAGAACTGTCGTCCAGTCCAAGCATCTCGGAAGTAGTTAATTTCTTCTTATTCTTCTTGGCAGCTTTCATTTTGGCCCTGGTTTTCTTGACAGCTTCATGGTCATACTCCTTGTTCCAAAAATCGGATTCAGCCTGTGAAAATTATCAAAGTTGAGTTAATGGAACATTTGAGTAGTAAGGAGAAGTAAGTAATTTAGAGACTCACATTTAGTGGCGGGTTAAGTTTGTAGAAAGGGTTCAGTCCCACTTTGCTACAGCTTCCCAGGCTCTCATTCAGAAGGGTCTTTGTCATTTCATTGATTGCATCATATGTTAGGAACACAAAGTTGTGACGCAGTGGATCTTTTGCACCACCCATGTAAGTGCACATTAAACCGGACCGGCGGCTCAAGGGTATGAGTCACCAAGAAATCCAGCACTGATCTAAATCAATACCGGTTAATCTATTTCCTAGCAGGGCCTTGACTTTTGCAAAAGTGGGTGCAAGCTTTGCACGTTCAGCAGTGGTGAGCTTTTCGGGAAGATGATGCTTTGGGTTGAGCCGTTGGACACGATAACCCAGTAGTGGATTTTCATCAGCCGAAGAAGTATATTTGCAATAGAACAATGGTTGGTTCCAATCTTTGGGGTGACTCGGCAGGCAAGCATAGGGGAAGATAGCATCTCTTCTTTGTTGAATTGAAACCCCGCCAAGTTCTAAGCTGGGTCCGTTAGTAAACTCGTTTTGCTGGTTCAGATAAAAATATTCCCTGAAGAGTTCAACACTGGGTTCTTCTTGAAGGTACATTTCACAGAAAACTTGAGAATTACAAATGTTTGACACAGAATTGGGTCCGATGTCTTGAGGATGGAGTTGAAAGAAGTGCAGAACGTCTCAGAAAAATTTGGAACCGGGCAATGAGAAGCCTTGATTCATGTGATTAGTAAAAACAATGACCTCACCATCCTTTGGCTGAGGTCTTTCTTCGCCTGGTTTGGGGGCGCGCCAAGGCATGATGTTTTTTGCTGTTAAATAGCCAATTTTGACAAAATTTTGAGTGTGTCTTCAGTAACAATAGAGGGAACCCAATTACATGAAGTGACTGTCTTCGACATTGTGAAGGAAGAAGCCTAAAAGAAAGAAAATTCACTAGTTTAAATTGATTCATTAAGCCGGAGGTAAACACTGCAGTATATATTCAGATTGGCGGTTAAATGGGACCTAATGACATATGGCTAGTTATAACCGGTGATGTAAGCCGCCATGGCCATAATGGTATTTATGATCTATCAAGAGTCAAATCTACTAAGTGTTGGACAAACAGGTTTTACATACTGGAGCAGCTAATTTGGATCTAACGCTGTGTGAAAAAAAGAAAGTAAATCAAAGCCTAAATATCGCAGCAGCGGAGGAACTAGCGTATTGGCAAGATTTCTGCATCTAGGAAGTGTGTTCAGTGATTAAGAGAAGGTACATAAACAGTTCCCGCATATTTCAAAGGTTATTTTTGGATTGAAGAAAGGATTAAACCAAGGTATGATGAAGAACGACAACGAACTCTGAAGAACTTCAGAAAACCCTAATGAAGATCTACAATAGAGAAAGGAGAGGTACTTACTGGATCCACTGAGCAATGGAGAGGTGTCGCAGTTTCTCAGGTCTCGTTCAGGTCGATGCAGCGGCCAGGGTCGAGGAAGCTGACGAGCTCGGCGGCGGCAGTGCTCAGGCGTGCAAGTGTGTTACGAAGAGAGAGGTTGAAGATGAGAAGGAAAGGGGAAAATGAAAAGGCTTCCTGGCCCTATTTATAAGGAAAGGAGTAACATGGGGCACGGAAATCGAGGAGACCAAAGAATGATTATCTAGCTGCTTGGGCGCCTCGATCTTCGGGATGGTTATTAAAGATAAGGATCTATTAAGATATGCTGGGTATCATGCGAAATTAATGGCAGATGACATAATGGCGGGTTTCCGTAATTCCAAGAGATGGCGTCATGGAGGGTTACAATTACTTGCGAGAACAAGTGAAGAAGGATTTTTCCTAAGTGTTGAAGATTGACATGAACAAGTTCAAATCAACCTAGGGCCTAATGTTGGGGATATGACTATTGGGTATGACCGGCTAGGAGGGGCCGGGTTATCCCAATGGCAGTTCATCAAAACAAAGCCCATGAAGATGTTGAAGATGGTGGTTCATGAAGCAGACTTACTAAAGGGCCCAAAGCCCAAAGGCGTCTTAAGGCCCATAGGTGTAAACCACCATATATGTATGACTTGTATTGTAAGGCAAGTGTGATTAGTCACAGGGCCGGACACATTGTTTATGAGCCAGACGGGACTCTGTAAGCCGTTGGGCGTCAACCTGTGTATATAAAGGGACGACCCGGTGGTGGCTTAGGGAAAGAGACAACATATCGAAAGCTAGGTCAAGCGTGTTCGCTCCCTGGTAATCGATACATAAGCAATACCACCTCAAACTGGATTAGGCCTTTACCTTCACCGCAAGGGACCGAACCAGTATAAACTCCTTGTGTCCTTTGTCCCGTTTAACCCCTTTAAGCTAACTCTGCCGCAATGGCTCCACGACTAAGTTCTTCTGCTAAGACATCTTTCGTGACAATTCCGTGACACAGATCTAGGTGTGTGCAATGGAGGGCATATAGTTCATTCCTATAAAATGTTTGTGTTGAGCCAAGAGAACATAAACATTTCACATAAACAAGATGTGTGTAATACACGACAAACATTCAATTACATAGGTGCCTAAGACACACATGACATTTCCACACACCAAAGTAAACTATTACCTGCATAATTAACTAGGATAAACGATCATCTGATTATCATCTACTTCTTATGCTAGCTCGATGTTCCTTCTATGCTAAGTTTCCATTAATTGATGGCATTTTATGAACACACCACTGTTTCCCGTCATTTCCTCACTGGTTTCCCGCCACCCAGCGATATTGTGCATAAACCTAGGCAGCACGCCACGCACGGAGGCAACAAGCGCAACCTATAGCACATCCGGCTCTTCCAAGCATGCCAACCACCAAAGCGCCGCCTCTGCCATCAACCTTGTCGACGAGGAAAATGAGTAGGCGCCACGGCCCATCGAGGCCGAGGTGCTCCCTGACAACATGATGGATGACGCCATGATGCGTGTCATCGCCAGGGTTGAGCAGACCCTTGGCGCATGGCGCTTCTGCGCTGCAGATCAATATAGGCATGCCAGGGCCAACAGGCTGCAGCTTGCCGCACACCATGATCGATGACGCACCGCAGAGCAAGCTAGGCACGTCCGTGCCTATAGGCTACACCTCGCCGCACGATGAGAGCATTGGAGCGCCGCAGAGCGAGAGGCGCGGCGCACCATGCAGCGAGAGCGGACCCATCGACACTTGCCTGCTGATGACATGGCGTCGTAGCTGGGTACACATCCTGTCAGTACCCCATTCCTCGCCAAGAGTGGGTAGAGGCCCTCTACGTCATACTTGCACCACAGGTCAGCCGCACCATACTTGCACCAGACATGTGCCATACCGTTCTCATGGGTCGCGCCGTTCGCCTTGTCCGTGGCCCGCTCGATGCCAACGCGCTGGTCGGTAGGCTCGACCGCCTCCTTGGCCGAGGTGTCCAGCTGGGCGTAGTAGAGGAACATGGCCGTCACATCCTTGAGCTGGTGATCTCTGATGAAATAGCCAACTTGGAGCTCGAGATCGCGCTCCAGATGTACCGCGAGCGTGTCGACCGCTTGGATGAACGCCTGCACGAGTTTAGGCAGAGCCAAGAGCTACCATAGGCAAGGGCTGCTGGTCATGGTCTCATGGACGCATTTTATTTTGTTGAGTCGTTTCGATGTGGATAGCTATGTATTCACAACAACCATAGTATTGCTCTGTTTCAAGGTGTGTACTCTGTTTTGCGTTCTTATATGTTTTGTTTCAATGTGTGTATATACGCTTTCCATTATGTATATGTGGATGATAACAACTAGATTCAAATTAGTATACAAAACAGATAGAAAATGGAATTCATAATATATATATATATATATATATATATATATATGAATTTTTCATTAGTTCATCACAATATATATATATATATATAATATCATCACATATATATGTGATGATACTCAACTACTAGGTACGGTGCATAAAGTTGAAAACGAACAATACTAAAACTAATAATCCCTCCTGGGACTAGTATTCCGGCAGCCCATCGCCAGCAGCTCCTTGGTGCGCGGCGTCTTCCCAATGCAGAGGCAGTACTCCGGCTCCTCCGCCTCGCAGCGCTTGACGTACCGATCTACCTTTTGCTGGCGGATGTGCGCGAACGATCTTGCCATTTCATTGGGTGCCCATCGTAGCTCCTTGTCAGTGGCACGCTGGAGCTTATCGGCCCACCTCCACGCAACGACCAGGCGCCCAGCGCCTTTGACCTTCCTCGCGAAGTACTCGTCTTCGTACACCTCCTCCGCATGACGACGCGCCTGCCCCAAAGCTCCGCTGCCTCCTTTTTCCAGGTGGCATCATAGGCTTCACAGGCCGCCTGGTACCTGGCTTCCTCCTCCGCCATCTCCTTCTTGAACGCCACTTGCCTGGCTTTCTTAGTCGGCGGCACCGACTTCCACACACAAAGAGTTTACTGGCCCCAAAACCAATCCAAAGGTTGGGGGTCCTGCGCAACCTTGTTCGGCGGCACATAGGGGTCCTCATCGCTACTATTCGAGTGAGCGTCCTCGGGGGCGGCGACTCCTCGTCGATGCATGGGCAGACCGGCGGCGCCATGGCAGAGATTTGAGAGAGAGAGAGAGAGAGAGAGAAAGATGGCGAGCGAGGGGAGGATGTAGATGAGAATGTAGGCGGGACGACATGAGCAAGGTAGTATTTATTGGTGGCCAGAATCTAGATCGACGGGAACAGTACACACACTGGTCGCCGGAATTTACGAGTACTGTAGTTTGAATTACACGCGATTCCCGCAGAAAAATCCGTATGTGAACATAATAGCTGACAGTTTCCAATACAGAACCGTGTCCGATTAATGACCCCCGCCACTCACCTACCAAACCTCGACCCACGAGATAGAGTTCCAATCGTATGGGGGCATGTTGTCTTGCTAGATCTTTACATTTTCTTTTTTGAACACCAGATATTTACATCGTCTGATGATTTTTTAACTCACACACAAGTACACAAAAATATGATTTTTCAAACCGTTATGGTTAGCCGTTGCATGTAGATGTAGTTCAAATTTGAATTATGTTCATTAAATCGCTAAAAAATCACTTAAATATCTTTAAAAGGTCAAATGACCCCTAGAATTTTCCAAATTTTCACATGACAGATGTAGTACTGCACGTTAAACGTAGAAAAATTTTGAAGGCCGTCAGAGGAAGCTATCTCCTATTCGTCATCGAACATGCATTGTTCCCTCTCGGAATCACGAGCCTTCTAGTATGTTGCTCCGGTCTGTGAGGGGTGTGTGTCCAAACTTTTGTCAAATAGACCAATTTTTTTACCACATCATCTTGGTGGCATGACATTACATCAAGCAAGGGTTCATGTTTTTCTGATCATTTTTTTTATTTTTAGGAATTAAAATGCCATGGCACTCCATTCATGTGTCCATGTCGTGAGACCAATATGTTTGAAAATTACTTCTAATTTACTGCACATGGAATTAACTACACAAATATGATTTTTCAAACCATTATGTTTAGCCGTTGCATGTAGATGTAGTTCAAATTTGCATTACAGTCATTAAATGGCTAGAAAATCACTTAAATGTCTTTCAAAGGTCAAATGACCCCTAAAATTTTCCAAATTTTCACATGACAGTTGTATTAGTGCACATTAAACATAGAAAAAAATTTGAAGGCCGTAAGAGGAAGCTATCTCCCGTTCGTCATCAATTATGCATTGTTCCCTCTCGGAACCACGAGCCTTCTAGTGAGTTGCTACGGTTTGTGAGGGGGGTGTGTCCAAACTTTCGTCAACCAGGCCAATTTTTTACCACATCATCTTGGTGGCATGACATTACATCAAGCAAGGTTTCTTGTTTTTCTAATCATGTTTTAATTTGTTGGAATAAAAATGCCATGGCACTCCATGCATGTGTCCATGCCGTGAGACCAATATGTTTAAAAATTCCTTCTAATTTACTACACATGTAATTAACTCTCACACAAGTACACAAATATGATTTTTCAAACCATTATGGTTAAGCATTGCATGTAGATGTTGTTCAAATTTGAATTACGCTCATTAAATGTCTAGAAAATCACTCAAATGTCTCTAAAAGGTCAAATGACCCCTAGAATTTTCCAAATTTTCACATTAAAGTTGTAGTAGTGCATGTTAAACGTAGAAAAAGTTGAAGGCCGTAAGAGGAAGCTATCTCTTGTTCGTCATCAAGCATGCATTGTTCCCTTTCGGAACCACGAGCCTTCTAGTGAGTTGCTCCAGTTTGTGAGGGGTGTGTGTCCAAACTTTTGTCAAACATGCCAATTTTTAACACATCATCTTGGTGGCATGACATTACATCAAGCAAGGTTTCATTTTTTTATTTTTTGGAATTAAAATGCCATGGCACTCCATGCATGTGCCCATGCCGTGAGACCAATATGTTTGAAAATTCCTTCTAATTTACTACACATGGAATTAACTCGCACACAAGTACACAAAAATGATTTTTCAAACTATTATGGTTAGGCGTTGCTTGTAGATGTAGTTCAAATTTGAATTACGGCCATTAAATGGCTAGAATATCACTTAAATGTCTTTAAAAGGTCAAATGACCCGTAGAATTTTCCAAATTTTCACATTACAGTTGTAGTAGTGCACGTTAAACGTAGAAAAAATTTGAAGGCCGTCAGAGGAAGCTATCACCTATTCATCATCAAACATGCATTGTTCCCTCTCGAAATCACGAGCCTTCTAGTAAGTTGCTCCGGTCTGTGAGGGATGTGTGTCCAAACTTTTGTCAAATAGACCAATTTATTTACCACATCATCTTGGTGGCATGACATTACATCAAGCAAGGTTTCATGTTTTTTTGATCATTTTTTTATTTTTAGGAATTAAAATGCCATGGCACTCCATTCATGTGTCCATGTCGTGAGACCAATATGTTTGAAAATTACTTCTAATTTACTGCACATGGAATTAACTACACAAATATGATTTTTCAAACCATTATGTTTAGCCGTTGCATGTAGATGTAGTTCAAATTTGCATTACGGTCATTAAATGGCTAGAAAATCACTTAAATGTCTTCAAAAGGTCAAATGACCCCTAAAATTTTCCAAATTTTCACATGACAGTTGTATTAGTGCACATTAAACATAGAAAAAAATTTGAAGGCCGTAAAAGGAAGCTATCTCCCGTTCGTCATCAATTATGCATTGTTCCCTCTCGGAACCACGAGCCTTCTAGTGAGTTGCTCCGGTTTGTGAGGGGGGTGTGTCCAAACTTTCGTCAACCAGGCCAATTTTTTACCACATCATCTTGGTGGCATGACATTACATCAAGCAAGGTTTCATGTTTTTCTAATCATTTTTTAATTTGTTGGAATTAAAATGCCATGGCACTCCATGCATGTGTCCATGCCGTGAGACCAATATGTTTAAAAATTCCTTCTAATTTACTACACATGTAATTAACTCGCACACAAGTACACAAATATGATTTTTCAAACCATTATGGTTAAGTGTTGCATGTAGATGTTGTTCAAATTTGAATTACGCTCATTAAATGTCTAGAAAATCACTCAAATGTCTCTAAAAGGTCAAATGACCCCTAGAATTTTCCAAATTTTCACATTCAAGTTGTAGTAGTGCATGTTAAACGTAGAAAAAGTTGAAGGCCGTAAGAGGAAGCTATCTCTTGTTCGTCATCAAACGTGCATTGTTCCCTTTCGGAACCACGAGCCTTCTAGTGAGTTGCTCCAGTTTGTGAGGGGCGTGTGTCCAAACTTTTGTCAAACATGCCAATTTTTAACACATCAAATTGGTGGCATGACATTACATCAAGCAAGGTTTCATTATTTTTATTTTTTTGGAATTAAAATGCCATGGCACTCCATGCATGTGCCCATGCCGTGAGACCAATATGTTTGAAAATTCCTTCTAATTTACTGCACATGGAATTAACTCGCACACAAGTACACAAATATGATTTTTCAAACTATTATGGTTAGGCGTTGCTTGTAGATGTAGTTCAAATTTGAATTACGGCCATTAAATGGCTAGAATATCACTTAAATGTCTTTAAAAGGTCAAATGACCCGTAGAATTTTCCAAATTTTCACATTACAGTTGTAGTAGTGCACGTTAAACGTAGAAAAAATTTGAAGGTCGTCAGAGGAAGCTATCTCCTATTCGTCATCAAACATGCATTGTTCCCTCTCGAAATCACGAGCCTTCTAGTAAGTTGCTCCGGTCTGTGAGGGATGTGTGTCCAAACTTTTGTCAAATAGACCAATTTTTTTACCACATCATCTTGGTGGCATGACATTACATCAAGCAAGGTTTCATGTTTTTCTGATCATTTCTTTATTTTTAGGAATTAAAATGCCATGGCACTCCATTCATGTGTCCATGTCGTGAGACCAATATGTTTGAAAATTACTTCTAATTTACTGCACATGGAATTAACTACACAAATATGATTTTTCAAACCATTCTGTTTAGCCGTTGCATGTAGATGTAGTTCAAATTTGCATTACGGTCATTAAATGGCTACAAAATCACTTAAATGTATTTAAAAGGTCAAATGACCCCTAAAATTTTCCAAATTTTCACATGACAGTTGTATTAGTGCACATTAAACGTACAAAAAAATTTGAAGGCCGTAAGAGGAAGCTATCTCCAGTTCGTCATCAATTATGCATTGTTCCCTCTCGGAACCACGAGCCTTCTAGTAAGTTGCTCCGGTCTGTGAGGGGTGTCTGTCCAAACTTTTGTCAAATAGACCATTTTTTTTACCACATCATCTTGGTGGCATGACATTACATCAAGTAAGGCTTCATGTTTTTCTGATCATTTTTTTATCTTTAGGAATTAAAATGCCATGGCACTCCATTCATGTGTCCATGTCGTGAGACCAATATGTTTGAAAATTACTTCTAATTTACTGCACATGGAATTAACTACACAAATATGATTTTTCAAACCATTATGTTTAGCCATTGCATGTAGATGTAGTTCAAATTTGCATTACGGTCATTAAATGACTAGAAAATCACTTAAATGTATTTAAAAGGTCAAATGACCCCTAAAATTTTCCAAATTTTCACATGACAGTTGTATTAGTGCACATGAAACATAGAAAAAAATTTGAAGGCCGTAAGAGGAAGCTATCCCCCGTTCGTCAGCAATTATGCATTGTTCCCTCTCGGAACCACGAGCCTTCTAGTGAGTTGCTCCGGTTTGTGAGGGGGGTGTGTCCAAACTTTCGTCAACCAGGCCAATTTTTTACCACAGCATCTTGGTGGCATGACATTACATCAAGCAAGGTTTCATGTTTTTCTAATCATTTTTTAATTTGTTGGAATTAAAATGCCATGGCACTCCATGCATGTGTCCATGCCGTGAGACCAATATGTTTAAAAATTCCTTCTAATTTACTACACATGTAATTAACTAGCACACAAGTACACAAATATGATTTTTCAAACCATTATGGTTAAGCGTTGCATGTAGATGTTGTTCAAATTTGAATTACGCTCATTAAATGTCTAGAAAATCACTCAAATGTCTCTAAAAGGTCAAATGACCCCTAGAATTTTCCAAATTTTCAC
Source organism: Triticum aestivum (assembly GCF_018294505.1). NCBI lineage: Eukaryota > Viridiplantae > Streptophyta > Magnoliopsida > Poales > Poaceae > Triticum > Triticum aestivum. Next base: position 252,377,784 of record NC_057800.1, read on the forward strand.
ATTAAAGTTGTAGTAGTGCATGTTAAACGTAGAAAAAGTTGAAGGCCGTATGAGGAAGCTATCTCCTGTTCGTCATCAAACATGCATTGTTCCCTTTCGGAACCACGAGCCTTCTAGTGAGTTGCTCCGGTTTGTGAGGGGTGTGTGTCCAAACTATTGTCAAACATGCCAATTTTTAACACATCATCTTGGTGGCATGACATTACATCAAGCAAGGTTTCATTTTTTTTATTTTTTTGGAATTAAAATGCCATGGCACTCCATGCATGTGCCCATGTCGTGAGACCAATATGTTTGAAAATTCCTTCTAATTTACTGCACATGGAATTAACTCGCACACAAGTACACAAATATGATTTTTCAAACTATTATGGTTAGGCGTTGCTTGTAGATGTAGTTCAAATTTGAATTACGGCCATTAAATGGCTAGAATATCACTTAAATGTCTTTAAAAGGTCAAATGACCCGTAGAATTTTCCAAATTTTCACATTACAGTTGTAGTAGTGCATGTTAAACGTAGAAAAAATTTGAAGGCCGTGAGAGGAAGCTATCTCCTATTCGTCATCAAACATGCATTGTTCCCTCTCGAAATCACGAGCCTTCTAGTAAGTTGCTCCGGTCTGTGAGGGGTGTGTGTCCAAACTTTTGTCAAATAGACCATTTTTTTACCACATCATCTTGGTGGCATGACATTACATCAAGTAAGGCTTCATGTTTTTCTGATCATTTTTTTATCTTTAGGAATTAAAATGCCATGGCACTCCATTCATGTGTCCATGTCGTGAGACCAATATGTTTGAAAATTACTTCTAATTTACTGCACATGGAATTAACTACACCAATATGATTTTTCAAACCATTATGTTTAGCCGTTGCATGTAGATGTGGTTCAAATTTGCATTACGGTCATTAAATGACTAGAAAATCACTTAAATGTATTTAAAAGGTCAAATGACCCCTAAAATTTTCCAAATTTTCACATGACAGTTGTATTAGTGCACATGAAACATAGAAAAAAATTTGAAGGCCGTAAGAGGAAGCTATCCCCCGTTCGTCAGCAATTATGCATTGTTCCCTCTCGGAACCACGAGCCTTCTAGTGAGTTGCTCCGGTTTGTGAGGGGGGTGTGTCCAAACTTTCGTCAACCAGGCCAATTTTTTACCACAGCATCTTGGTGGCATGACATTACATCAAGCAAGGTTTCATGTTTTTCTAATCATTTTTTAATTTGTTGGAATTAAAATGCCATGGCACTCCATGCATGTGTCTATGCCGTGAGACCAATATGTTTAAAAATTCCTTCTAATTTACTACACATGTAATTAACTCGCACACAAGTACACAAATATGATTTTTCAAACCATTATGGTTAAGCGTTGCATGTAGATGTTGTTCAAATTTGAATTACGCTCATTAAACGTCTAGAAAATCACTTAAATGTTTCTAAAAGGTCAAATGACCCCTAGAATTTTCCAGATTTTCACATTAGAGTTGTAGTAGTGCATGTTAAACGTAGAAAAAGTTGAAGGCCGTAAGAGTAAGCTATCTCCTGTTCGTCATCAAACATGCATTGTTCCCTTTTGGAACCACGAGCCTTCTAGTGAGTTGCTCCGGTTTGTGAGGGGTGTGTGTCCAAACTTTTGTCAAACATGCCAATTTTTAACACATCATCTTGGTGGCATGACATTACATCAAGCAAGGTTTCATTTTTTTTATTTTTTTGGAATTTAAATGCCATGGCACTCCATGCATGTGCCCATGCTGTGGGACCAATATGTTTGAAAATTCCTTCTAATTTACTGCACATGGAATGAACTCGCACACATGTACACAAATATGATTTTTCAAACTATTATGGTTAGGCATTGCTTGTAGATGTAGTTCAAATTTGAATTACGGCCATTAAATGGCTAGAATATCACTTAAATGTCTTTAAAAGGTCAAATGACCCATAGAATTTTCCAAATTTTCACATTACAGTTGTAGTAGTGCACGTTAAACGTAGAAAAAATTTGAAGGCCGTCAGAGGAAGCTATCTCCTATTCGTCATCAAACATGCATTGTTCCCTCTCGGAATCACGAGCCTTCTAGTAAGTTCCTCCGATCTGTGAGGGGTGTGTGTCCAAACTTATGTCAAATAGACCAATTTTTTTACCACATCATCTTGGTGGCATGACATTACATCAAGCAAGGTTTCATGTTTTTCTGATCATTTTTTTATTTTTAGTAATTAAAATGCCATGGCACTCCATTATGTGTCTATGTCGTGGGACCAATATGTTTGAAAATTACTTCTAATTTACTGCACGTGGAATTAACTACACAAATATGATTTTTCAAACCATTATGTTTAGCCGTTGCATGTAGATGTAGTTCAAATTTGCATTACGGTCATTAAATGGCTGAAAAATCTCTTAAATGTCTTTAAAAGGTCAAATGACCCCTAAAATTTTCCAAATTTTCACATGACAGTTGTATTAGTGCACATTAAACGTAGAAAAAAATTTGAAGGCCGTAAGAGGAAGCTATCTCCCGTTCGTCATCAATTATGCATTGTTCCCTCTCGGAACCACGAGCCTTCTAGTGAGTTGCTCCAGTTTGTGAGGGGGGGGTGTCCAAACTTTCGTCAACCAGGCCAATTTTTTACCACATCATCTTGGTGGCATGACATTACATCAAGCAAGGTTTCATGTTTTTCTAATCATTTTTTAATTTGTTGGAATTAAAATGCCATGGCACTCCATGCATGTGTCCATGCCGTGAGACCAATATGTTTAAAAATTCCTTCTAATTTACTGCACATGTAATTAACTCGCACACAAGTACACAAATATGATTTTTCAAACCATTATGGTTAAGCGTTGCATGTAGATGTTGTTCAAATTTGAATTACGCTCATTAAATGTCTAGAAAATCACTTAAATGTCTCTAAAAGGTCAAATGACCCCTAGAATTTTCCAAATTTTCACATTAAAGTTGTAGTAGTGCATGTTAAACGTAGAAAAAGTTGAAGGCCGTAAGAGGAAGCTATCTCCTGTTCGTCATCAAACATGCATTCTTCCCTTTCGGAACCACGAGCCTTCTAGTGAGTTGCTCCGGTTTGTGAGGGGTGTGTGTCTACACTTTTGTCAAACATGCCAATTTTTAACACATCATCTTGGTGGCATGACATTACATCAAGCAAGGTTTCATTTTTTTTATTTTTTTGGAATTAAAATGCCATGGCACTCCATGCATGTGCCCATGCCGTGAGACCAATATGTTTGAAAATTCCTTCTAATTTACTGCACATGGAATTAACTCGCACACAAGTACACAAATATGATTTTTCAAACTATTATGGTTAGGCATTGCTTGTAGATGTAGTTCAAATTTGAATTACGGCCATTAAATGGCTAGAATATCACTTAAATGTCTTTAAAAGGTCAAATGACCCGTAGAATTTTCCAAATTTTCACATTACAGTTGTAGTAGTGCACGTTAAACGTAGAAAAAATTTGAAGGCCGTCAGAGGAAGCTATATCCTATTCGTCATCAAACATGCATTGTTCCCTCTCGGAATCACGAGCCTTCTAGTAAGTTGCTCCGGTCTATGAGGGGTGTGTGTCCAAACTTTTGTCAAATAGACCAATTTTTTTACCACATCATCTTGGTGGCATGACATTACATCAAGCAAGGTTTCATGTTTTTCTGATCATTTTTTTATTTTTAGGAATTAAAATGCCATGGCACTCCATTATGTGTCCATGTCGTGAGACCAATATGTTTGAAAATTACTTCTAATTTACTGCACATGGAATTAACTACACAAATATGATTTTTCAAACCATTATGTTTAGCCGTTGCATGTAGATGTAGTTCAAATTTGCATTACGGTCATTAAATGGCTAGAAAATCACTTAAATGTCTTTAAAAGGTCAAATGACCCCTAAAATTTTCCAATTTTTCACATGACAGTTGTATTAGTGCACATTAAACCTAGAAAAAAATTTGAAGGCCGTAAGAGGAAGCTATCTCCCGTTCGTCATCAATTATGCATTGTTCCCTCTCGGAACCACGAGCCTTCTAGTGAGTTGCTCCGGTTTGTGAGGGGCGTGTGTCCAAACTTTCATCAACCAGGCCAATTTTTTACCACATCATCTTTGTGGCATGACATTACATCAAGCAAGGTTTCATGTTTTTCTAATCATTTTTTAATTTGTTGGAATTAAAATGCCATGGCACTCCATGCATGTGTCCATGCCGTGAGACCAATATGTTTAAAAATTCCTTCTAATTTACTGCACATGTAATTAACTCGCACACAAGTACACAAATATGATTTTTCAAACCATTATGGTTAAGCGTTGCATGTAGATGTTGTTCAAATTTGAATTACGCTCATTAAATGTCTAGAAAATCACTTAAATGTCTCTAAAAGGTCAAATGACCCCTAGAATTTTCCAAATTTTCACATTAGATTTGTAGTAGTGCATGTTAAACATAGAAAAAGTTGAAGGCCGTAAGAGGAAGCTATCTCCTGTTCGTCATCAAACATGCATTGTTCCCTTTCGGAACCACGGGCCTTCTAGTGAGTTGCTCCGGTTTGTGAGGGGCGTGTGTCCAAACTTTCGTCAACCAGGCCAATTTTTTACCACATCATCTTGGTGGCATGACATTACATCAAGCAAGGTTTCATGTTTTTCTAATCATTTTTTAATTTGTTGGAATTAAAATGCCATGGCACTCCATGCATGTGTCCATGCCGTGAGACCAATATGTTTAAAAATTCCTTCTAATTTACTGCACATGTAATTAACTCGCACACAAGTACACAAATATGATTTTTCAAACCATTATGTTTAAGCATTGCATGTAGATGTTGTTCAAATTTGAATTACGCTCATTAAATGTCTAGAAAATCACTTAAATGTCTCTAAAAGGTCAAATGACCCCTAGAATTTTCCAAATTTTCACATTAAAGTTGTAGTAGTGCATGTTAAACGTAGAAAAAGTTGAAGCCCGTAAGAGGAAGCTATCTCCTGTTCGTCATCAAACATGCATTATTACCTTTCGGAACCACGAGCGTTCTAGTGAGTTGCTCCGGTTTGTGAGGGGTGTGTGTCCAAACTTTTGTCAAACATGCCAATTTTAACACATCATCTTGGTGGCATGACATTACATCAAGCAAGGTTTCATTTTTTTATTATTTTGGAATTAAAATGCCATGGCACTCCATGCATGTGCCCATGCCGTGAGACCAATATGTTTGAAAATTCCTTCTAATTTACTGCACATGGAATTAACTCGCACACAAGTACACAAATATGATTTTTCAAACTATTATGGTTAGGCGTTGCTTGTAGATGTAGTTCAAATCTGAATTACGGCCATTAAATGGCTAGAATATCACTTAAATGTCTTTAAAAGGTCAAATGACCCGTAGAATTTTCCAAATTTTCACATTACAGTTGTAGTAGTGCATGTTAAACGTAGAAAAAATTTGAAGGCCGTCAGAGGAAGCTATCTCCTATTCGTCATCAAACATGCATTGTTCCCTCTCGGAATCACGAGCCTTCTAGTAAGTTGCTCCGGTCTGTGAGGGGTGTGTGTCCAAACTTTTGTCAAATAGACCAATTTTTTTACCACATCATCTTGGTGGCATGACATTACATCAAGCAAGGTTTCATGTTTTTCTGATCATTTTTTTATTTTTAGGAATTAAAATGCCATGGCACTCCATTATGTGTCCATGTCGTGAGACCAATATGTTTGAAAATTACTTCTAATTTACTGCACGTGGACTTAACTACACAAATATGATTTTTCAAACCATTATGTTTAGCCGTTGCATGTAGATGTAGTTCAAATTTGCATTACGGTCATTAAATGGCTAGAAAATCACTTAAATGTCTTTAAAAGGTCAAATGACCCCTAAAATTTTCCAAATTTTCACATGACAGTTGTATTAGTGCACATTAAACGTAGAAAAAAATTTGAAGGCCGTAAGAGGAAGCTATCTCCCGTTCGTCATCAATTATGCATTGTTCCCTCTCGGAACCACGAGCCTTCTAGTGAGTTGCTCCGGTTTGTGAGGGGGGTGTGTCCAAACTTTCGTCAACCAGGCCAATTTTTTATCACATCATCTTGGTGGCATGACATTACATCAAGCAAGGTTTCATGTTTTTCTAATCATTTTTTAATTTGTTGGAATTAAAATTCCAGGGCACTCCATGCATGTGTCCATGCCGTGAGACCAATATGTTTAAAAATTCCTTCTAATTTACTGCACATGTAATTAACTCGCACACAAGTACACAAATATGATTTTTCAAACCATTATGGTTAAGCGTTGCATGTAGATGTTGTTCAAATTTGAATTACGCTCATTAAATGTCTAGAAAATCACTTAAATGTCTCTAAAAGGTCAAATGACCCCTAGAATTTTCCAAATTTTCACATTAAAGTTGTAGTAGTGCATGTTAAACGTAGAAAAAGTTGAAGGCCGTAAGAGGAAGCTATCTCCTGTTCGTCATCAAACATGCATTGTTCCCTTTCGGAACCACGAGCCTTCTAGTGAGTTGCTCCGGTTTGTGAGGGGTGTGTGTCCAAAATTTTGTCAAACATGCCAATTTTTAACACATGATCTTGGTGGCATGACATTACATCAAGCAAGGTTTCATTTTTTTTATTTTTTTGGAATTAAAATGCCATGGCACTCCATGCATGTGCCCATGCCGTGAGACCAATATGTTTGAAAATTCCTTCTAATTTACTGCACATGAAATTAACTCGCACACAAGTACACAAATATGATTTTTCAAACTATTATGGTTAGGCGTTGCTTGTAGATGTAGTTCAAATTTGAATTACGGCCATTAAATGGCTAGAATATCACTTAAATGTCATTAAAAGGTCAAATGACCCGTAGAATTTTCCAAATTTTCACATTACAATTGTAGTAGTGCACATTAAACGTAGGAAAAATTTGAAGGCCGTCAGAGGAAGCTATCTCCTATTCGTCATCAAACATGCATTGTTCCCTCTCGGAATCACGAGCCTTCTAGTAAGTTGCTCCGGTCTGTGAGGGGTGTGTGTCCAAACTTTTGTCAAATAGACCAATTTTTTTACCACATCATCTTGGTGGCATGACATTACATCAAGCAAGGTTTCATGTTTTTCTGATCATCTTTTTATTTTTAGGAATTAAAATGCCATGGCACTCCATTCATGTGTCCATGTCGTGAGACCAATATGTATGAAAATTACTTCTAATTTACTGCACATGGAATTAACTACACAAATATGATTTTTCAAACCATTATGTTTAGCCGTTGCATGTAGATGTAGTTCAAATTTGCATTACGGTCATTAAATGGCTAGAAAATCACTTAAATGTATTTAAAAGGTCAAATGACCCCTAAAATTTTCCAAATTTTCACATGACAGTTGTATTAGTGCACATTAAACATAGAAAAAAATTTGAAGGCCGTAAGAGGAAGCTATCTCCCGTTCGTCATCAATTATGCATTGTTCCCTCTCGGAACCACGAGCCTTCTAGTGAGTTGCTCCGGTTTGTGAGGGGGGTGTGTCCAAACTTTCGTCAACCAGGCCAATTTTTTACCACATCATCTTGGTGGCATGACATTACATCAAGCAAGGTTTCATGTTTTTCTAATCATTTTTTAATTTGTTGGAATTGAAATTCCAGGGCACTCCATGCATGTGTCCATGCCGTGAGACCAATATGTTTAAAAATTCCTTTTAATTTACTGCACATGTAATTAACTCGCACACAAGTACACAAATATGATTTTTCAAACCATTATGGTTAAGCGTTGCATGTAGATGTTGTTCAAATTTGAATTACGCTCATTAAATGTCTAGAAAATCACTTAAATGTCTCTAAAAGGTCAAATGACCCCTAGAATTTTCCAAATTTTCACATTAAAGTTGTAGTAGTGCATGTTAAACGTAGAAAAAGTTGAAGGCCGTAAGAGGAAGCTATCTCCTGTTCGTCATCAAACATGCATTGTTCCCTTTCGGAACCACGAGCCTTCTAGTGAGTTGCTCCGGTTTGTGAGGGGTGTGTGTCCAAAATTTTGTCAAACATGCCAATTTTTAACACATCATCTTGGTGGCATGACATTACATCAAGCAAGGTTTCATTTTTTTATTTTTTTGGAATTAAAATGCCATGGCACTCCATGTATGTGCCCATGTCGTGAGACCAATATGTTTGAAAATTCCTTCTAATTTACTGCACATGAAATTAACTCGCACACAAGTACACAAATATGATTTTTCAAACTATTATGGTTAGGCGTTGCTTGTAGATGTAGTTCAAATTTGAATTACGGCCATTAAATGGCTAGAATATCACTTAAATGTCATTAAAAGGTCAAATGACCCGTAGAATTTTCCAAATTTTCACATTACAATTGTAGTAGTGCACATTAAACGTAGGAAAAATTTGAAGGCCGTCAGAGGAAGCTATCTCCTATTCGTCATCAAACATGCATTGTTCCCTCTCGGAATCACGAGCCTTCTAGTAAGTTGCTCCGGTCTGTGAGGGGTGTGTGTCCAAACTTTTGTCAAATAGACCAATTTTTTTACCACATCATCTTGGTGGCATGACATTACATCAAGCAAGGTTTCATGTTTTTCTGATCATCTTTTTATTTTTAGGAATTAAAATGCCATGGCACTCCATTCATGTGTCCATGTCATGAGACCAATATGTATGAAAATTACTTCTAATTTACTGCACATGGAATTAACTACACAAATATGATTTTTCAAACCATTATGTTTAGCCGTTGCATGTAGATGTAGTTCAAATTTTCATTACGGTCATTAAATGGCTAGAAAATCACTTAAATGTATTTAAAAGGTCAAATGACCCCTAAAATTTTCCAAATTTTGACATGACAGTTGTATTAGTGCACATTAAACATAGAAAAAAATTTGAAGGCCGTAAGAGGAAGCTATCTCCCGTTCGTCATCAATTATGCATTGTTCCCTCTCGGAACCACGAGCCTTCTAGTGAGTTGCTCCGGTTTGTGAGGGGGGTGTGTCCAAACTTTCGTCAACCAGGACAATTTTTTACCACATCATCTTGGTGGCATGACATTACATCAAGCAAGGTTTCATGTTTTTCTAATCATTTTTTAATTTGTTGGAATTAAAATGCCATGGCACTCCATGCATGTGTCCATGCCGTGAGACCAATATGTTTAAAAATTTCTTCTAATTTACTGCACATGTAATTAACTCGCACACAAGTACACAAATATGATTTTTCAAACCATTATGGTTAAGCATTGCATGTAGATGTTGTTCAAATTTGAATTACGCTCATTAAATGTCTAGAAAATCACTTAAATGTCTCTAAAAGGTCAAATGACCCCTAGAATTTTCCAAATTTTCACATTAAAGTTGTAGTAGTGCATGTTAAACATAGAAAAAGTTGAAGGCCGTAAGAGGAAGCTATCTCCTGTTCGTCATCAAACATGCATTGTTCCCTTTCGGAACCACGAGCCTTCTAGTGAGTTGCTCCGGTTTGTTAGGGGTGTGTGTCCAAAATTTTGTCAAACATGCCAATTTTTAACACATCATCTTGGTGGCATGACATTACATCAAGCAAGGTTTCATTTTTTTTAATTTTTTTGGAATTAAAAAACCATGGCACTCCATGCATGTGCCCATGCCGTGAGACCAATATGTTTGAAAATTCCTTCTAATTTACTGCACATGGAATTAACTCGCACACAAGTACACAAATATGATTTTTCAAACTATTATGGTTAGGCGTTGCTTGTAGATGTAGTTCAAATTTGAATTACGGCCATTAAATGGCTAGAATATCACTTAAATGTCTTTAAAAGGTCAAATGACTCGTAGAATTTTCCAAATTTTCACATTACAGTTGTAGTAGTGCATGTTAAACGTAGAAACAATTTGAAGGCCGTCAGAGGAAGCTATCTCCTATTCGTCATCAAACATACATTGTTCCCTCTCGGAATCACGAGCCTTCTAGTAAGTTCCTCCGGTCTGTGAGGGGTGTGTGTCCAAACTTTTGTCAAATAGACCAATTTTTTTACCACATCATCTTGGTGGCATGACATTACATCAAGCAAGGTTTCATGTTTTTCTGATCATTTTTTTATTTTTAGGAATTAAAATGCCATGGCACTCCATTATGTGTCCATGTCGTGAGACCAATATGTTTGAAAATTACTTCTAATTTACTGCACATGGAATTAACTACACAAATATGATTTTCAAACCATTATGTTTAGCCGTTGCATGTAGATGTAGTTCAAATTTGCATTACGGTCATTAAATGGCTAGAAAATAACTTAAATGTCTTTAAAAGGTCAAATGACCCCTAAAATTTTCCAATTTTTCACATGACAGTTGTATTAGTGCACATTAAACGTAGAAAAAAATTTGAAGGCCGTAAGAGGAAGCTATCTCCCGTTCGTCATCAAATATGCATTGTTCCCTCTCGGAACCACGAGCCTTCTAGTGAGTTGCTCCGGTTTGTGAGGGTGGTGTGTCCAAACTTTCGTCAACCAGGCCAATTTTTTACCACATCATCTTGGTGGCATGACATTACATCAAGCAAGGTTTCATGTTTTTCTAATCATTTTTTAATTTGTTGGAATTAAAATGCCATGGCACTCCATGCATGTGTCCATGCCATGAGACCAATATGTTAAAAAATTCCTTCTAATTTACTGCACATGTAATTAACTCGCACACAAGTACACAAATATGAATTTTCAAACCATTATGGTTAAGCGTTGCATGTAGATGTTGTTCAAATTTGAATTACGCTCATTAACTGTCTAGAAAATCACTTAAATGTCTCTAAAAGGTCAAATGACCCCTAGAATTTTCCAAATTTTCACATTAAAGTTGTAGTAGTGCATGTTAAACGTAGAAAAAGTTGAAGGCCGTAAGAGGAAGCTATCTCCTGTTCGTCATCAAACATGCATTATTCCCTTTCGGAACCACGAGCCTTCTAGTGAGTTGCTCCGGTCTGTGAGGGGTGTGTGTCCAAACTTTTGTCAAACATGCCAATTTTTAACACATCATCTTGGTGGCATGACATTACATCAAGCAAGGTTTCATTTTGTTTTGGAATTAAAATGCCATGGCACTCCATGCATGTGCCCATGCCGTGAGACCAATATGTTTGAAAATTCCTTCTAATTTACTGCACATGGAATTAACTCGCACACAAGTACACAAATATGATTTTTCAAACTATTATGGTTAGGCGTTGCTTGTAGATGTAGTTCAAATTTGAATTACGGCCATTAAATGGCTGGAATATCACTTAAATGTCTTTAAAAGGTCAAATGACCCATAGAATTTTCCAAATTTTCACATTACAGTTGTAGTACTGCACGTTAAACGTAGAAAAAATTTGAAGGCCGTTAGAGGAAGCTATCTCCTATTCGTCATCAAACATGCATTGTTCCCTCTCGGAATCACGAGCCTTCTAGTAAGTTGCTCCGGTCTGTGAGGGGTGTGTGTCCAAACTTTTGTCAAATAGACCAATTTTTTTACCACATCATCTTGGTGGCATGACATTACGTCAAGCAAGGTTTCATGTTTTTCTGATCATTTTTTTATTTTTAGGAATTAAAATGCCATGGCACTCCATTATGTGTCCATGTCGTGAGACCAATATGTTTGAAAATTACTTCTAATTTACTGCACATGGAATTAACTACACAAATATGATTTTTCAAACCATTATGTTTAGCCGTTGCATGTAGATGTAGTTCAAATTTGCATTACGGTCATTAAATGGCTAGAAAATCACTTAAATGTCTTCAAAAGGTCAAATGACCCCTAAAATTTTCCAAATTTTCACATGACAGTTGTATTAGTGCACATTAAACATAGAAAAAAATTTGAAGGCCGTAAGAGGAAGCTATCTCCCGTTCGTCATCAATTATGCATTGTTCCCTCTCGGAACCACGAGCCTTCTAGTGAGTTGCTCCGGTTTGTGAGGGGGGTGTGTCCAAACTTTCGTCAACCAGGCCAATTTTTTACCACATCATCTTGGTGGCATGACATTACATCAAGCAAGGTTTCATGTTTTTCTAATCATTTTTTAATTTGTTGGAATTAAAATGCCATGGCACTCCATGCATGTGTCCATGCCGTGAGACCAATATGTTTAAAAACTCCTTCTAATTTACTGCACATGTAATTAACTCGCACACAAGTACACAAATATGATTTTTCAAACCATTATGGTTAAGCGTTGCATGTAGATGTTGTTCAAATTTGAATTACGCTCATTAAATGTCTAGAAAATAACTTAAATGTCTCTAAAAGGTCAAATGACCCCTAGAATTTTCCAAATTTTCACATTAAAGTTGTAGTAGTGCATGTTAAACGTAGAAAAAGTTGAAGGCCGTAAGAGGAAGCTATCTCCTGTTCGTCATCAGACATGCATTATTCCCTTTCGGAACCACGAGCCTTCTAGTGAGTTGCTCCGGTTTGTGAGGGGTGTGTATCCAAACTTTTGTCAAACATGCCAATTTTTAACACATCATCTTGGTGGCATGACATTACATCAATCAAGGTTTCATTTTTTTTGGAATTAAAATGCCATGGCACTCCATGCATGTGCCCATGCCGTGAGACCAATATGTTTGAAAATTCCTTCTAATTTACTGCACATGGAATTAACTCGCACACAAGTACACAAATATGATTTTTCAAACCATTATGTTTAGCCGTTGCATGTAGATGTAGTTCAAATTTTCATTACGGTCATTAAATGGCTAGAAAATCACTTAAATGTCTTCAAAAGGTCAAATGACCCCTAAAATTTTCCAAATTTTCACATGACAGTTGTATTAGTGCACATTAAACATAGAAAAAAATTTGAAGGCCGTAAGAGGAAGCTATCTCCCGTTCGTCATCAATTATGCATTGTTCCCTCTCGGAACCACGAGCCTTCTAGTGAGTTGCTCGGGTTTGTGAGGGGGGTGTGTCCAAACTTTCGTCAACCAGGCCAATTTTTTACCACATCATCTTGGTGGCATGACATTACATCAAGCAAGGTTTCATGTTTTTCTAATCATTTTTTAATTTGTTGGAATTAAAATGCCATGGCACTCCATGCATGTGTCCATGCCGTGAGACCAATATGTTTAAAAACTCCTTCTAATTTACTGCACATGTAATTAACTCGCACACAAGTACACAAATATGATTTTTCAAACCATTATGGTTAAGCGTTGCATGTAGATGTTGTTCAAATTTGAATTACGCTCATTAAATGTCTAGAAAATAACTTAAATGTCTCTAAAAGGTCAAATGACCCCTAGAATTTTCCAAATTTTCACATTAAAGTCTTAGTAGTGCATGTTAAACGTAGAAAAAGTTGAAGGCCGTAAGAGGAAGCTATCTCCTGTTCGTCATCAGACATGCATTATTCCCTTTCGGAACCACGAGCCTTCTAGTGAGTTGCTCCGGTTTGTGAGGGGTGTGTGTCCAAACTTTTGTCAAACATGCCATTTTTAACACATCATCTTGGTGGCATGACATTACATCAAGCAAGGTTTCAATTTTTTTGGAATTAAAATGCCATGGCACTCCATGCATGTGCCCATGCCGTGAGACCAATATGTTTGAAAATTCCTTCTAATTTACTGCACATGGAATTAACTCGCACACAAGTACACTAATATGATTTTTCAAACTATTATGGTTAGGCGTTGCTTGTAGATGTAGTTCAAATTTGAATTACGGCCATTAAATGGCTAGAATATCACTTAAATGTCTTTAAAAGGTCAAATGACCCGTAGAATTTTCCAAATTTTCACATTATAGTTGTGGTAGTGCACGTTAAACGTAGAAAAAATTTGAAGGCCGTCAGAGGAAGCTATCTCCTATTCGTCATCAAACATGCATTGTTCCCTCCCGGAATCACGAGCCTTCTAGTAAGTTCCTCCGGTCTGTGAGGGGTGTGTGTACAAACTTTTGTCAAATAGACCAACTTTTTTACCACATCATCTTGGTGGCATGACATTACATCAAGCAAGGTTTCATGTTTTTCTGATCATTTTTTTATTTTTAGGAATTAAAATGCCATGGCACTCCATTATGTGTCCATTTCGTGAGACCAATATGTTTGAAAATTACTTCTAATTTACTGCACATGGAATTAACTACACAAATATGATTTTTCGAACTATTATGTTTAGCCGTTGCGTGTAGATGTAGTTCAAATTTGCATTACGGTCATTAAATGGCTAGAAAATCACTTAAATGTGTTTAAAAGGTCAAATTACCCCTAAAATTTTCCAAATTTTCACATGACAGTTGTATTAGTGCACATTAAACGTAGAAAAAAAAATTGAAGGCCGTAAGAGGAAGCTATCTCCCGTTCGTCATCAATTATGCATTGTTCCCTCTCGGAACCACGAGCCTTCTAGTGAGTTGCTCCGGTTTGTGAGGGGGGTGTGTCCAAACTTTCGTCAACCAGGCCAATTTTTTACCACATCATCTTGGTGGCATGACATTACATCAAGCAAGGTTTCATGTTTTTCTAATCATTTTTTAATTTGTTGGAATTAAAATGCCATGGCACTCCATGCATGTGTCCATGCCGTGAGACCAATATGTTTAAAAATTTCTTCTAATTTACTGCACATGTAATTAACTCGCACACAAGTACACAAATATGATTTTTCAAACCATTATGGTTAAGCGTTGCATGTAGATGTTGTTCAAATTTGAATTACGCTCATTAAATGTCTAGAAAATCACTTAAATGTCTCTAAAAGGTCAAATGACCCCTAGAATTTTCCAAATTTTCACATTAAAGTTGTAGTAGTGCATGTTAAACGTAGAAAAAGTTGAAGGCCGTAAGAGGAAGCTATCTCCTGTTCGTCATCAAACATGCATTGTTCCCTTTCGGAACCACGAGCCTTCTAGTGAGTTGCTCCGGTTTGTGAGGGGTGTGTGTCCAAACTTTCGTCAAACATGCCAAATTTTTTACCACATCATCTTGGTGGCATGACATTACATCAAGCAAGGTTTCATGTTTTGCTGATCATTTTTTATTTTTTGGAATTAAAATGCCATGGCACTCCATACATACATATGCATGTGTCCATGTCATGAGACCAATATGTTTGAAACCTTCTAATTTACTGCACATGGAATTAACTCGCACACAAGTACACAAATATGATTTTCCAACCTTTAGGGTTAGCCGTTGCATGTAGATGCAGTTCAAATTTGAATTATGTTCATTAAATGGCTAGAAAATCACTTAAATGTCTTGAAAAGTTCAAATGACCCCTGAAATTTTCCAATCTTTCACATGACAGTTGTATTAGTGCATGTTACACATAGAAAAAATCTAAAGCCGTAAGAGGAAGCTATCCCCCGTTCGTCATCTAACATGCATTGTTCCCTCTCGGAACCACGAGCCTTCTAGTGAGTTGCTCCGGTTTGTGAGGGGTGTGTGTCCAAACTTTCATCACACATGCCAAAGTTTTTACCACATTATCTTGGTGGCATGGCATTACATCAACCAAGGTTTCATGTGTTTATGATATTTTTATTTTTTTAAAAAATTTAAATGCCATGGAACTCCATGCTTAATTGTGTCATAGCCGTGAGGCCAATATGTTTGAAAATTCCTTCGAAGTTACTGCACATGGAATTAAATCGCACACAAGTACACACAATATGACTTTTCAAACCGTTATGGTTAGCTCTTGCATGTACATGTAGTTCAAATTTCAATTACGGTCATTAAATGGCTAGAAAATCACTTAAATGTCTTAAAAGGTAAAATGACTCCTGAAATTTTCCAAAATTTGACATGACAGTTGTATTGGTGCTACAAATTTTCTCGTACATTTAAAGCACCATCTGTTGCCACTTTACTCCAAATTCGTCTTTCACAGCTAATAAAATATATCTACAACATCACACACAGTTGTTTTCTAGGAACCGTTTGCGATGAAAATATCCGGGTGTATTTAAGTTTCCTCCTTAAGCTTCTCCAGCTCGTCTGCTCAAGTGCCGGCAACCCTCGAATCCACGAGTCCCGATCCCCATTCCAGCACCCCCTTCTTGCAAAGATGACGCCGTGAAAACGCTTCGTGAAGGCCCGTACGATGGTCGCGTCCCCCCCCAGCGCCGCCGCTTGTGTCGAGAGCGTAGCCGCGTACGCCGAGAGTACCGCCGCATCCGCATTGAGCGTGGCCGCTTCCGTTGAGAGGGTATCTGTGGCAGCCGACAGGGCAACTACAACAGCCGAGACGGCTGCAGCTGCTACTGCGATGGCGGCTGCAAACGCCGAGAGCGCTTGAGCTGCCGTTCGTGCCGCCGATGTTGCTCTGGATCGGGTCGAGGCTATCCACGCCAAGATCGTGGATGCACATGCCAAGATATTCCAGGCCACCTCGGAATCTAGCATGCAACCCATGTCCGAAAAGGCGGCGCTGGCCATGGAGCACCTGCTTCCTCATGAGGTCGCCGAGCGGGAGCTGGAGATGCAGGAGGCAGAGAAGATCGAGGAGCGCTGGGAGGAGGAGTTGCGCGTGGTCGAGGTTCAGGTAGAGAAGAGTCTGTCCGCCGAGGAATCGGCGGTGGAGTTCCAACACGAGCTCTAGCGTAGCCACTACTATGAGTACTACAACCTTGAGGGCGGCGACGAGGATGAGGATGTGGACGACGACTCTGTCGACCTCAGCAGGGGGGACGCAGAGTCCACCAACATCGGCATGTCGCCAGGACAAGCGATCGACATCTCATCTCACACCGGCGATGCATAGGCTGGCGTGGCAGTGGATTTGTTAATATTATGCGTACTTAGGCTTTGTTTTTTATGTTGGTCTTTTGTTAGAGCAATGTTTATGTCAGCTGGCTCTGTTTAATTACCAAAATTGCTCGATTCAGTAAGTGTGGTATGTCTGTTGTACACTCTTTTGTGTGCCCAAATTAGCAAGCGATGTTAAATTATGCAATGACGTACCCAGGAGAATTTCCACCAAAATTTGAATTATCAAACTCATCCCATGTGCCTAAAGCAGAAGAATCGTTTGCGATGCACACAATCGTTCAAAGTGAATGGTCTAACGGCACCACACGCAAAGTTTCCCTCCACATTTCCAAAATTTTGGCCTACCGCCAAAATATCTACCCGCCCCCTCCCCCCTTCCCCACCCCCTTTTCTCCCCGACCACAAGTCACATTTCCCCTGTTTCCTCCTTCCTTCCTTCCTAAGCTATAGCCACTTCCTCGCTCTCGCCGTCTCGCATCCTACCGCCGGGGTCGCCATGGTCTTCTTCAAAGCCTCTCCCGCAGTTCCTCCTTCGACTCCGACTCCTTCACCACCTGGGTATGCCTCTCTTCTCTCTCTCGAGCTATGACTCGGAATGAAGGATTTTTACCCAGCAGTCGATTTCAGCCATTTCTTCCTCTTGTAACTCCCTAGGACCATTAGTGGCAACAAATGGAGTGGGGTGGCTGAAGATCTATCTGCTCATTGTCACCATCAATCTCCATGCATGAAGCTAGTTGCGTATGACTCTGTGGACAGTGGGAGGAAGTTTTTGGCATGTGCAGAGAAGGTTAGACCCTCTTTCGTTGTTAGAAATCATTTGTTAGATGTGATTCAGACAATGTCATGGTCCCAACCCATTCATACCACACCTTCAACCACACGCATCCTAAGATAGTGTGACAGTTTGTACCTAGTATCTAAAATTGTTGCCATCTCATTAGCGGTGCTGTCGGTGTCAAAACCGGCGGATCTCGGGTAGGGGGTCCCGAACTGTGCGTCTAAGGCAGATGGTAACAGGAGGCATGGGACATGATGTTTTACCAAGGTTCGGGCCCTCTTGATGTAGGTAAAGCCCTACGTCCTGCTTGATTATTCTTGATGATATGAGTATTACAAGAGTTGATCTACCACGAGATCAGAGAGGCTAAACCCTAGAAGATAGCCTAAGGTATGATTCTATGTTGTCCTACGGACTAAAACCCTCCGGTTTATATAGACACCGGAGGGGGCTAGGGTTACACAAAGTCAGTTACAAAGGAGGAGATATACATATCTGTATTCCCTAGCTTGCCTTCCACGCCAAGTAGAGTCCTATCCAGACACGAGACGAAGTCTTCAATCTTGTATCTTCATAGTCCGGCTGTCCGGAGACCCCCTAATCCAGGACTCCCTCAGTAGCCCCTGAACCAGGCTTCAATGACGGTGAGTCCGGCGCGCAGTATTGTCTTCGGCATTGCAAGGCGGGTTCCTCCTCCCAATACACCACGGAAGAATTTGAATACAAGGATAGTGTCCGGCACTGCAAAATAAGTTCCACATACCACCGTAGAGAGAATAATATTTCCACAAATCTAATCTGCTGACACGTTTTGGCAACATGACATTATGCCATGGCCCGGTGATTATTCGAACCGTTTCCTTTAACTAGCCCCGCACATAACGCGAGGTAGTTTCTTGACAGTTTTTTTCAAAGCAGAGATCGTGTCCCCCTTATTACGGGATTCTCATCAATATGGGCATGGGTAACCCAACCGCGCCATTGATTATGGCGCTTGGGGGATAAGTGAGTTTTACCAGGCTAGTGGAGGCACATAGTTTCAGCCGCCCTTATAAAGGGACAAGGTTTAACCTTTTTCTACCCACGCCTTCTTCCTCCTTGCTCATCCATTCTTGTGCACTCGAGCTCCAACGCCCAAGTCCACATCCTTCTCCTCAACCTTCTCCAAACATGTCCGGAGCGGGAGGCAAGTGGATGGCTTCCTCCGTTACGGAGGGACACATCAAGAAGCTGCGCGGAGCCGGATACTTAGCCGCGAATATCGCGCATTGGCTGCCCGCCGCCGGGCAGATCGTCCCTACCTCGGAACCTCACGAGAGGGTAGTTTTCCTCCACCACTTCCTCTGCGGACTGGGGTTTCCCCTCCATCCATTCGTCTGTGGTCTCATGTTCTACTACGGGTTGGACTTCCATGATCTGGCCCCGAACTTCATCCTCAACATTTCGGCGTTCATCGTCGTGTGTGAGGCTTTCCTCCGCATCTGGCCCCACTTCGGTGTGTGGCTGAAGACCTTCAATATCAAGAAGAATGCGGCGGAGCCATGGTGGGCAAGATGCCCAATGTTATATGGCTTGAAGGCTCCTTCGTGGAGACCATAAAGGGGTGGCAATCGGCCTGGTTCTACATCACCGAGCCACGCGACACCAACTAGGTGGCGGCCCCCGAGTTTCGATCCGGAATCCCCACGCTGCCCACCTCCTGGAAAGAGAAGGGCCTGTCCTGGGGTTCATCGGTGGAGCTAGACGAACTCCAGAAGTGTATCTGGAATATGGCAAGCAAAAAGCTCAAGCTTGTCAACATAGTCCAGGTCATGCTCATCCGCCAGATCCTCCCGTGTCAACAACGGGACTCCAATTTGTGGGAGTTCGACCCGGCCCAGCACCAGACTCTGAGCGAGCTCTTCGACGCGACGCATAAGGACGTTTGGAGGGTGCTATTCAAGGGCGCCGAGGTCCCTCCCTTTCTCACCGAGGACCGCGGGCTAAGCGCGAAGCACCCAGTGCATTCGGTGAGTTCTATACATCCGGTTGGATATTTTATTTCCCCTAGCTTAATCGTGTGCGGGGTTTGAGCTCCATGCCTTTGACAGGACTGGGTGGAGACGTCGGGGCAGATTAACTGTCTGGCCCCTCTGCCCGAAGACACTGTGGACGCTCTCCTGACGGAGATGCTGACTCCGGCTCCTTACAAGGTGCCGGAGAAGACCAAGAAGGCCAAGGGAACACAAAAGAGTTCCCGACACCAGGTGTTATCGGACTCATCGTCCGATAACTCCACGATGCACTCCTCCCCTGAAGACGCGGAGGAAGATGAAGATGCTCCCCCTCTAGTCGGGGGAGACAAGAAAAAGAAGACCGCCCCAACCGGGGGGGCGAAGGGTCCAAGAAGGGAAGGACTCTCCTTCCGTACTACTCCACCACCGCCACCGAAGGCGAAGATGAGTGGCTGCTCAGGGCCAAGCCCCTGGCGAAGTCGTAAGTATTCGGATGCCAGAGAAACTCATAGCATACCTTTGTCGCACTGCTTCTCCTAATGCTGAATTATGATTATGCAGACCGCCACGAGCCCGTATCGACGTATCGTTGGATGGCTCCCTGGGCTCGTCGGATATGGATAGCGATCCACTTCCGACCGCCACCATCCCTTGCCCTATGGACAACACCGAGGTATTGTCTCAAGAGGCACCGGGTCGAGGAGAAATAGTCCCGGAGGCGCCTCAAGGCGACATTCCGGACTCTGGGAGTAGAGGGAGCAAGGCTCCTGAGGGCTTCGAGTTCGGGCCTCAGCCGAACACCGCGCCGGAACCTCCAGTGGTTCCAGACTCGGGCAGGTGGCCTCCTTCCAAAAGGGGCAAGACGCCTGTGCCGGTGACCTCTGTCCATAGAGAGGCACCAGACAATCTGCTGGGAGCGCTTCACAGCGCTTCCATCGACGAAGAGCACCGCACTATTAGGAGTGCGGCGGTCCAGAAGGTTCAGTCCTCCAAGAGCGGACTGACTGAAGCCTGTGCCAGCCTTCTAACAGGCTTTGAGGTAAGTATTTGAAATATAGGAAAAATATTACCGCATAGATAGTAGCCCCTGATGCTCTGTTCGGTGTTCACAAAGAAAAACCGAATAGAGGATCAAACAATATCGCAGGAGTCTAATATAAATATGTCCATATGCATATGCAGGCTTCGCTGCTGGCCTCTGCCGCACTGACTGCGGAGGTCGCCGCACTGAAGCAGGACCTCGAAGGGTCCAAGGAAGAGCCCGTCCTTGCCAAGTGGCAGCTCGAGGAGAACAAAGGTAAGTAGTACCTAGTCTATGGATATATATATATATATATATATATATATATATATATATATATAAAGAATGCGATTGCCAAATGACAGGATCATCGTAAATTTGCCAGGGGCCATGACCGAGTTGGCGACCCTGAAGCAAGCGCTATCTGAGGCCGAAAACAAAGCGGCCCAGGAGTGCATCGAGCAGGGAAAACAAGAGGCACGGGTGGGCGAAGTGCAGCAGGAGCTCCACGCTCTCGTGACGAAGCACGAGACGTTGGAGCTTGACTTGAAGACGCGAGAGTCCGAGCTTGCCACGACCCTTGAGATTGCAAAGAGTGCCAAGGCCGAAGCCCAAAAGGCCCTCCAGGAGATTGATGCGATGAGGAAGATAGCGATGGGTAAGGCATTCTATATGCAAAGCAAGCATGTGAAAGTAAATTACTTGTTACTTACCCGAATCCGGAGCTCTCCAGGAGGATTCGCAGATTTTCCCCGCAGCGTGTCGGATGCTGCACAGTTTTACCAGGCCAAGGAGGGAAGCTCAACGGAGAAGTTGTTCTGGTCTCAGTATACTGGGACCGAACACCCGATGCCTCTGAGCGACCAGCTGAAGCAACTGGTCGAGCTGCACAAGGCGGCCGAACAGGCCATGAAGGGCTTTATAGTCCGGATGTGGCCTGGCGACGCCCTTCCCAACAGCTACTTTGGCCTGGTGAGGCGGCTTCTGGATGCCTGCCCACGGCTGGAAGTTATCAAGCGATCCGTCTGCATCGAAGGTGCACGTCGGGCTTTCGCCCGTGTGAAGGTGCAATGGGCCAAGATGGACGCCGTGAAGCTGGTGAAGGAAGGGCCACCGCAGGGCAAGGAGCATCGCCACCCCGAGATGTACTATGAGGGTGTCCCGAAGGGTGCCCGTCTCGTAGAGGACGAGTGTGCGAAAGATGTGATATTTGAATAAACTTTCTCGTGTAATCCTGTATGATGAAAACTTGTTCATATGCGCTATGCAACGCTTGTCTGAATTTAAAATATTACCTTCTGTTCGGTTGTTTATCAAATCTGAGAGATGGCTAGTCGCCGGCTTCTGCCCCCACCCCACGAGTGCTGGGGTGTTCAGGATAAACCTGAGCACTCTTGTTGCCATTGTTGGGTCCTTCGAGGGAGGTGCTCAGCACAACGAACAAGGCAATCGGACTATAATGCGTTATCACTCTCACTTAGCCATAGAATTCTATAATTTTAAATTTCGGCGAAGCCCCTAGTATTCGGAAGGCCGAATTCGGGGCGCGATACATGCCTTAAGCCAGACAGGGCCGACTCCTCGCTCTAAGCGGCATAAGTCTTTAGGGACTTGAAACCTCTCGAACAGCGACCAGTCTCTCGCCTTATCATGACAGTCAGTTTTACCTTTCTCGACTGAGGTGCTTAGCCTAGCAGAACTGGCGCACAATCGCAGTAGTTCTCCCAGTGCTACCTTAGCCGATATAGCGGAACGTAAGGTACCAAAACATGGGAGCCGGGCAAACCCACCTATTGACCCAAGACATGATTCGGAGCTGATGCATATAATGCTATAAGTTCGGGGTGCCGCACTGTTGAAAGTGTTCGGACTTCTCACGCCGTATTATGGGGTATTCTTAAGCCCCTAGCTTATTGGTCGTACTAGAGTGTACGGGTGCTAGATGTCATTAATGAACATATATGTAAAAAGGAAGAATGCAATAATAGTCTTAATGCTATGCATTGTTTATTCAAAAAGGTGCCTTAAAGTAGAATGATACAAGTAGTGTGATAAGCAAAAAAAAAATAGGACTATCTGACATGTCCCATCCAAGGGCGAGCTGAGGAGTAGTATTAAAGCAAACATTTTACTCGTTATCGTAATCCACCTGGGAGATCCGTGGTCTGATGTAGCTTTCTACCTCCTTGGTTGCTGCATCATGTGTTCAGCAATCATGCTGCCGGACAGGGTTTCTAGAGATTAAAGTCCTGAAAGAGAAAAATAACAAAGCGGGAAGCCCCTAGTACGGTTTAAGCCACGACTTGGGGCGTGCCGCAGTCGTGCCCCCCTCCCCTCTTGTGCCCATGGTATTTTTAATGCGTAATTATGTACGCGTGGGATGGATTTCATCGTTTGGCTAGGACCGGGGTGGGGGCTGCATTGCTATGCGAGCTCGGAACGTGCCAGGCGGTCTAGTTACCGATTACTCCGGGTGTGCTTGAAGGTGTCTGGGTTCTTAATCACCGAACTAGTGGATTGCCTTAAGAGGCTGCTTCGTGCTTCTGCTGCGAGGGCCGAAGTGTGCTCCTCCATGCGGAGAGAGTGCTCTGTGTTTCCATTGACTGTGATGACCCACCGAGGTCCTGGCATCTTGAGCTTGAGATATGCATAATGCGGTACCGCATTGAATCTTGCAAATGCGGTTTGCCCGAGCAGTGCATGGTAGCCACTTCGGAACGGGACTATGTTGAAGATTAACTCTTCGCTTCGGAAGTTATCCGGAGATCCAAAGACCACTTCTAGTGTTACTGAGCCTGTGCAATGGGCTCTACACCTGGTATGACGCCTTTAAAGGTCATTTTTGTGGGTTTGATCCTTGAGGGGTCTATACCCATTTTGCACACTGTGTCCTGACAAAGCAGGTTCAGGCTGCTGCCGCCGTCCATTAGGACTCGAGTGAGGTGAAATCCATCAATGATTGGGTCTAGGACCAGTCCAGTGAATCCGCCATGATGGATACTAGTGGGGTGGTCCCTACGATCGAAGGTGATCAGACAGGAGGACCATGGGTTTAACTTTGGGGCGACTGGCTCCAACGCATATATGTCCCTGAGCGCACGCTTCCGCTCCCTCTTGGGGATGTGGGTTGCGTATATCATGTTCACCGTCCGCACTTGTGGGGGGAACCTCTTCTGTCCTCCGGTGTTTAGCTGTCGGGGCTCCTCCACGTCATCGCTATGTGACCCCTTATCTTTTTTTCGGCATTTAACTTGCCGGCCTGCTTGAACACCCAACAATCCCTGTTGGTGTGGTTGGCTGGCTTGTCGGGGGTGCCGTGTATTTGGCACGAGCGATCGAGTATACGGTCCAAACTGGACGGGCCCGGAGTGCTTCGTTTGAATGGCTTTTTCCGCTGACCGGGTTTAGAGCCTTTGAATCCGGCATTGACTGCCGTATCCTCGGTATTGTCGCTGTTAATGCGGCGCTTATGTTTGTTGCGATGTGACCTGCCATTGCCGTCCTTGGTTTCGGAAGTACCATGGTTCTTTGATATGTTATTACTGCGAGCTAGCCAGCTGTCTTCTCCTGCACAAAAGCGGGTCATGAGTGTCGTGAGGGCTGCCATAGATTTCGGCTTTTCCTGACCAAGGTGCCAGGCTAGCCACTCGTCGTGGATGTTGTGCTTGAAAGCTGCTAGGGCCTCTGCATCTGGACAGTCGACGATTTGATTTTTATTTGGTAGGAACCGTGTCCAGAATTGCCTGGCCGGTTCTTCTGGCTGCTGGATTATGTGGCTCAAGTCATCGGCATCTGGTGGTCGCACATAAGTGCCCTGAAAGTTGTCGAGAATGCGGCTTCCAGATCTTCCCAACAGCCAATGGACTCTGCTGGCAAGCTATTGAGCCAATGCCGAGCTGGTCCTTTGAGCTTTAGTGGGAGGTATTTGATAGCGTGTAGGTCATCACCGCGGGCCATGTGGATGTGCAGGAGGAAATCCTCGATCCATACCGCAGGATCTATTGTGCCATCGTATGATTCAATATTTACGGGTTTGAAACCCTCTGGGATTTGATGATCCATTACTTCGTCTGTGAAGCATAGGGGGTGTGCGGCGCCTCTGTACTGGGCTATGTTGCGGCGCAGCTCAAATGAGTCTTGCCCGCTGTGTTCGGCCCGGCCGGACTTACTTTTACTGGCGTGACGATTATCGTCTCGCATAGTGGCGCACCCTCGTGATCCGTAGATCGATCTTGCATGTTTTGCTTTGTCCTCCAATACGTCTTGCAGGTCTGGCGTATTTCCCCATGCCTTTTTATTTGAATGGCGTCGGGGTGCAGGCTAAGCTTTTGGCTGGAATGTTTCTCCGTCGCGGCCACAAGGTGGCCGATCAGCCGCGTCATACGCCGGGGATGTAGGTTTCAGTGCTTCCTCCTCCAGTCGGGGTAACAACCTGCACTTTGGGTAACTCTTGGAGGGGAGTTCGAGTTTATATACCTCGGCCGCCAGGAGTTCAGTCCATCTGTCGGCTAGCAAATCTTGATCAGCTTGAAGCTACTGCTGCTTTTTCTTAACGCTATTTGTCGTGGCTATAAGCCGGTGCTTGAAGCGCTCTTGTTGGACGGGATCCTCTGGCATGACGAATTCGTCATCGTCGAGGCTTGCCTCGTCTTTGGAGGGAGGCATGTAATTATCATCCTCCGCCTCTCCATCTGCCGCTCTCTCAGGAGGGCTGGCTCCGTCATCCTCCTGCTCTAAATCTTGCTGGAGGGGATTGTTGTTGTCTTCGGCACTGTCCGGAGTGCTATTATCTCCGGTGCCGGTATCACCACTTTTTGCATTGGCGGGACTTAGAGCGGCACCGCTGATGTCGGCGCTTGGGTTGCTTCTTGGAGGGGTCATCCTCCATTGTCTCATCGCCATTGCCTTCTTTGGGCGTGTCCACCATGTATATATCATATGATGAGGTGGCTGTCCAGTGCCCTGTGGGCAGTGGTTCCTCTCCGTCTCCCGCATCGTCGTCCATACCGTTGATGTCTTCAGAGTCGAAGTCGAGCATGTCGGTTAAGTCATCAATAGTGGCTACTAAGTGGGTGGTGGGTGGGCGGCGAATTTCTTTGTCATCCGCATCCCAATCCTGCCGGACGTAGTTCGGCCAGGACACTCCTGACAAGGAGAGAGACCTTAATGAGTTCAGTATGTCGCCAAAGGGCGATTGCTGAAAAATATCTGCGGAGGTAAACTCCATGATCGGCGCCCAATCGGATTCGATAGGAACGGGCGCATGAGGTTTCGGAGTCCGTGGCCGAAGAAGGATCCGGCAGTTTGGCAACACGACTCTTGTGAAGGGTAAGGTCGATATTCGGCTCAATTGCCGCTGAGGATACGGCCTCCGTGACGGGGTCCATCCACCCGTCCATGGATGGCGCAACTGGCTCCGAATTGAGGCTCGGAGCGGCTGCCAGTGCAATCTCCTGAATACGGTCCGATGGTAGAGCTAAATCGTACTCATCGTGACCGCGTGGCACACAAGGCAGGGGCTCAAATCCGTCGAAGATCAAGTCTCTGCGGATATCGGCCGTGTAGTTTAAGCTTCCAAACCTGACCTGGTGGCCAGGGGCGTAACTTTCGATCTGCTACAGATGGCCAAGCGAGTTGGCCCACAGTGCGAAGCCGCCGAACACA
Organism: Triticum aestivum; assembly: GCF_018294505.1. Lineage (NCBI taxonomy): Eukaryota > Viridiplantae > Streptophyta > Magnoliopsida > Poales > Poaceae > Triticum > Triticum aestivum. The sequence continues at coordinate 252,404,061 of NC_057800.1, forward strand.
AAGATCTGTCTGGGGAGAAAAGTCTCACCCTGGACTGCATCGCTATCGATGATCGTAGGAGCCATCAAGCCTAACTGCGACAACACAGAGGAACTCTCAATGAAAGCACCAATGTCGGTGTCAAAACCGGCGGATCTCGGGTAGGGGGTCCCGAACTGTCCATCTAAGGAGGATGGTAACAGGAGGCAGGGGACACGATGTTTTACCCAGGTTCGGGCCCTCTTGATGGAGGTAAAACCCTACGTCCTGCTTGATTTATTCTTGATGATATGAGTATTACAAGAGTTGATCTACCACGAGATCGGAGAGGCTAAACCCTAGAAGCTAGCCTATGGTATGATTGTATGTTGTCCTACGGACTAAAACCCTCCGGTTTATATAGACACCGGAGGGGGCTAGGGTTACACAAGGTCGGTTACAAAGGAGGAGATATACATATCCGTATTTCCTAGCTTGCCTTCCACGCCAAGTAGAGTCCTATCCAGACACGAGACGAAGTCTTCAATCTTGTATCTTCATAGTCCAACAGTCCGGCCAAAGGATATAGTCCGGCTGTCCGGAGACCCCCTAATCCAGGACTCCCTCAGGTGCCATTAGAAAATTATTTGGCACCGGTTCACACTACAAAAAAAATACACTTCTGTGATGATACGTGTTTGTCACAGTAGGTCGCATTTTTTGTCATCCATGTACATCCATGACAAATTTATGACAGAATCAAGATAGTCATACCTGTGCTGTCGTAGAAGTGTTCCATGACATTACCAAAATTATCATCACGGAAGTGTCCACTTCCATGATGATAAATCGCGCGTCACAGAAGTGCTTTTGTCAAGCGTGACCGACACGTGGCATCCACCATAACGGAATGTCGTTAAGCTATCGGGTCGGGTTTTGGATCCCATAACCCGCTAAAAGCCCCTACCAATGGGGATTTTCCACATGTAAAATCATCATTGGCTAGAGGAAACACGTGTCAGCTCATCGTTGGGATAGATGTCATCCACTCATTGGACAGGAGGCGCCTATGATAGGTCGACACGTAGCACGACCCAACAGTGTCCCATTCCGGTGAAAAAGGCCGGCCCAGTAAAAATTAGCAGGCCGGCCCATATAAGGCCTACTTGTGTCAGGTCCATTTAAGCCCACGGCCCATGCGAGATGTGCCAATTCGGCCCGTTAAAGATTTGACACCATTGCAGCCCATCGTCAGTTCGAGCCCGTTAACAGCCCGCTATATATTTGGGCTCAATATCGGCCCGATGAGATTTTGGCCTGTTAACGGCCCATTTAATGGATGGGCCAATTTTTAGGATGTACATCTTTTGGCCTTTTAGCGACCCATTTAAATGTTGGGCTAATTTTCGGCCCGGTGTGTCTTTAAGCCTGTTGACGGCCCATAAATCTGATGGGCCATTTGTAGTCGGACCTGAGTTTTGGCCTTTTAGCGGCCCATTTAAGTGTTGGGCCAATTTCTGGCCCGGTGTCACTTTCAGCCTGTTGACGGCCCATAAATTAGTTGGGCCAATTGTAGTCGGACCTGAGTTTTTGCCTTTTAGCGACCCATTTAAGTGTTGGGCCAATTCCCGACCCAGTGTGCCTTTCGGTCTGTTAACGGACCATAAATGAGTTGGGCCATTTGTAGTTGGACCTTAGTTTTGGCCTCTTAACTGCACATGCCCTTCATGTTCCAATACCAGCCCGGTTTCTCTTTCGGCCTGCTAAAGGCCCACAACACAGTTGGGCCGTTTACAATACGACCTGACTTTCGGCCTCTTAGCGGCCCATGCTCTTCATGGTCCAACACAAGCCCGCTGTCTCTTTCGGCCTACTAAAGGCCTACCGTATAGTTGGGCCATATGTAGCCCAAACTTAGTAACGGCCTGTTAACGGCCCGTGAAATAAATTGGGGCCACCTGTTGCCTGCTGCGATGTCGGCCTGTTAACGACCCGGGAGGTAAGAGGGCCGACCATTAACTTTCGGCCTAGTAATGGCCCATTAACTTAATGGGCGCACTAAAGTTTGTTCATGTCTTTAGGCCAAATTAGATAATTTGAGCCCATTACGACAAGCAAAGGTGCGGCATGCAGGGAATAATGTTGCACATCCAGAATATATTACCGGAAATTACATCCACTGGGCAATCAAAGATTGATGCCAGTGCAAATAAATGAGCAGAACCTAACCATCTACAACGTCACAATCTGCAACCTCAGCACAGATGACGCCCATAAGCATGTGGGCAAGTTCTTACTGCTTTGCCACACTGTCTCTGAAAACAATGATCAGTTGTTGTGTCGCATAACTCAGCACCTCTAATTCATCCACCATTTCCACCATTGCTTCATCCATTAATTGGTTCACAAACATACATTTATTCCATTGCATTCGAGACATAGGATACTGAACAGATTCAGATGGCGATTTTGGCAGGCTTGTATTATTAGGACGGGAACCAAACAGATTAATCATGAGTTATTGCCATATTACCTGGCCTAGATTTACTGGAAAGAAACAATGGGGTTCCCTTGCTGTTTTCAGAGTTTGTCTTCTTATCTTCAACAGCCTGCACAAAATTAACACACTAGCATTGCTATCATTGGCCAAGTCAGATAATAGGAAAGCAACATGGACACAACGAACATTTGGGCAACTGGCCTACACCAAATTAACACAATATGGCACAACTATCATCAGCCAGGTAAGGTAATATGAAAGCAGCATTGACACAATGAATGAATGGGCAACCAGAGAAGCACTACAATTCAGTAATGTGCGTGATATGAGATAGCACATTCATGCAGCTCAGTACGCAAAACTACCAGGCAGTTTTCCTTACAAAAATCAACATTGGTGCCTTTAACATTTTGCTACAACTAATTTTAGATCGGATAAAGGTTAGATTCACGCCGATTAACAAAATACATCCTGATGTAAAAATATAGTGATATACAACAGGTACTTACATCAGCACTGGAGCACAGAGAATTCCTGCAAGATATTTTTCTTGAATACGATCCCAATGGAGGAAGTCTTGTATCGTTTAACCTTATTTTCTAAAAGAGAGACGGGTAAGAAACATGTAGAAAATAGGATTAGAATGCTATAAAATTTCATGATGTGAGGATACGCACACGCTTCTTAGAATGGAGTTGACATTCTTTTGCTGGACTAGAGCGGACTAGTTCTTTGGCCACTGGAATCTGCTTATTATCAGTGGGAGTTGGTTTATTATCTCCTGGCGTTCGGATCTTTTGCAAAGACCTGGTTTGTAACCCTTCAGATTCTAACATAGCCGTCTTCCCCTTGCATGCCTTATATAGAAGAATGGTGATTCAGTTATAAAACATGCTACAGCAGAGATGGAATAGGTACTGAAGAATAGAAAGGCATGACATATTGACATGTATTCACTCGATCCGAAAATAAATGGATGGGTCTAGGCGTATTTCAATTCTAGATACATCCAGTTTTATCCATTTCTGCGACATTTAATCCAGACGGAGGGAGTATGATGTAAGAGCTAGGGATACGACAGGACAACACAGTAAAAAACACTAAAAAACCCACCGCAGAACCAAACTATTCAAACCCACTGATATGAGATAGTACACTCATGCAGCTCAGGATGCAAAACTACCGGGCAGTTTTCCTTGCAAAAATCAACATTGTGGCCTTTAATCATACATTTTTCTACAACTAAATTTAGATCAGATAAAGGTTGGATTCACGCCGATTAACAAAATACATGTTGATGTAAAAATATAGTGATATACAACAGGTACTTACATCTACATTGGAGCACAGAGAATTCCTGCAAGAATCTTTCCTCATAAACGATACCATTGCAGAAAATCTTCTATCTGTTAAGCTTATTTTCTAAAAGAGAGATGGGTAAGAAACATGTAGAAAATATGACCAGCATGCTATAAAATGTCATGATGCAAGGATACGCACACGCTTCTTAGAATTGAGTTGACATATTTTTGCTGGACTGGAGCGGACTAGTTCTTTGGCCACTAGAATCTTCTTATTACCAGTAGGAGTTGGGTTTCTCTGTGCTGGAGCAGTATCTATAAAAACTGGAGTTGGTTTATTATCTCCTGGCGTTTGGATCTTTTGCAAAGGCCTTGATTGTAACCCTTCAGATTCTAACATAGTCGTCTTCCCCTTGCATGCCTTGTATAGAAGAATGGTGCTTTAGTTATAAAACATGCGGCAGCAGAGAGATGGAATAGGTACTGAAGAATAGAAATGCATGACATATTGACATGTATTCCCTCCATCCGGAAAAAAATGGATGGGTCTAGGCATATTTCAGTTCTAGATACATCCTTTTTTATCCATTTCGGCAACATGTAATCCGGACGGAGGGAGTATGGTGTAAGAGCTAGGGATACGCAGGACAACACAGCAAAAAAAACACTAGTTGAATGTAAAATTGTATGCTAGAGGAATACATACAGAAATAACTAAGGCAACATACACGTGTATGATTGGGAAAATAAGATGGCATTGCAACAAAGCACTAGAACATCACTTCAATGTAAAAAACATGGTATGGTAGACAGATGAAGTACATACTGATGAATAACAATGCATAAAATATTCAGAAGCATGATGTCCAAATTAAGCAGATGGCATTGCGATAGAGTAGAATGACAGTACTTGAATTTGAAAACATGTTATCATGAATGGAATAGGTACTGAAAAACAGGAAGGCATGACATATTTACATGCATGATCAACATGCTAAGCACATGGCATTGCAACAGAGTAGATACACTCCAGGACATTATATGCATGTTGTACCCATATCACAGGCCAAGTTAGAGCAAGGATCTTGTGGGGTGAAGAGGATTCATCATCTTTCTGCAAGTCTTCCGAAGAACTGCCTTTACATGTTCCATCATATTGGGTATCATTGACATCAAGTTTATTGGCCTTTACATTGCTCCGTGAGGTTCTTGTGGATATATCAGTGTGTGCAATTATATCTGACATGCATGGAAGACAACTAGTAGTTAGATTTATGTAATGAGTGCCTATAGGAGATGACATAAATAGTAGGACTGGGGTTAACTAGCGGCAACAGGTCTCATAAACTAAAGGGAGAACACAGATGAAAGCTACAGAATATGTATCGTTTGTACTCGAGATTAACTAGATGGCACACAAAAGTATTAAAGAACAATATAGGAAATACTAGAAGTGGTATAATACTATAATTACCAGCCTGTGGGATAGCATTGGCTGATGGATGATAACTATGGAACAGTGTTACCTAAAGAACAAGTATCTTAGCTGAACTATGGAATAGCGTTAACTCCTGAACAAGACTCGTAAGAGATCAGCATGAATATACAGTGAAATGTGATGATCTATTTTCCATGCTTAGATGAATAACAAAGTCATAAATGTTGCACACAAGTAAGATGAGGGTACAACCTATCTGGTTGCCATCCATAGGAGTGAGCATCATGTGCTGACTTGTCGATGGCCCTGCAGTTGTTGTGGCTGTGCATGTCGGGCACGCGCATTCGATGCAGGGAACTATTGAGTGGGGACTATAGCTCCCTTCTGGTGTATGCTTCCCTTGTTGGAGCAGCTTCGGTGAGTCGGAAGACGGTGTGTCTGAAGATGCAGATAACGCATAATGTTAAGAACGGCATATCTCTTTGATCTGAAGAAATACACTAAGAGATCAACAACAAGGTACGAGAGTGGTCACATGTCTATTGACTGAAGACTAAATTGGGGTCACACGATTTTATTTTATTTTGGTACTGTCCGATCTACGCCGAATGGTTGGCCGTCTTGTGCCTCCCGGCTGACACTGTTCGGAATCTTCCCAAAGAGCCAGCGACCAACGGCAGAGCAGCCTGCCTCCGCCGTCCGTGGCCCCGGCCAAAACCCCGCTCCCCGCCCCACCGCACTGCCGTGGTTGCGCCGCCCCCGGGCCAATCCACAAAGACTCCCCGTCATCCAGATCCGGCGGCAGCAGTACCTTCAACTGTGCAACTCTAAAAGATAGCCATCTAAGCGCTGCTTCCGCGGCAAACTTGCGGCCCCGCACCCTTACGTTAGACACCAGCCAACCGGCAGCCTAGGAACTCCGCCGCCTCAAGGGGTGCTGCTTCCCATTGCAAATCGATTGGCCCAGAATAAAAATTCAGACAACTGACGCCTAAATAAAGTGATTTGAGATGAGGGTGCGACCTATCTGGCGGCATGGTGAAGTAGGCAGGTCCAGCTACTGAGTTGGTGAGGCTGACGCGGTTGCGGGGGCGACCGGCGGCAGGGAAAGAGCGATGTCGCGACGGTCGATAGCTACGCTGAAGTAGCGCCAGGACTCTGGACAGATCCGAAGTTGGAGCCGCTCCGGCGCCATGAACAACGGCGGGGGTGAATCGGCTCCGGTACATTCACGTGGCCGTCGTCGAGGCAGCACCAGCAGCACAGAGTAAGAGGCACACGACCCAGTGCACGACGGCAAATGGACAGCGTCTCCGGCATTAGGGAGGAGGGCGACTGTGAAATTGGTTCGGCGGGGGCACCATGGAGGTGGGGCTGAGGTTTCGCGGCTCGGGAGAAGGGAGCTTCCCGGGGAGAAGGTGATTTGGCTCCCACGAGGTATGAATGGGGGTGGGCGGGGGAAATTGGGAGGGGAGTGGAACCATGTCTTATGGACGCATTTGTCTGAAATGTGAGGGGGAGTTACAGTTCTACCCTTGCCTATAGGCTTCTCGGCTAGGGTGTGTGTACTGAGGGTCGGGGATAGTAGAGTAACTTTGCTTCTCTGGGCGGGAGCGATTTCGGGCGAGGAGGGCGTGTTTTGAACTATAGTGGGCGCGAGCGATTTCGGGCGAGGGGAGCGTGTTTTGAAATAATGGGCCCGAGCTATTTCGGGCAAGGAGAGCGTGTTTTGCCGACCATGGTTTATGAATTATTTGGCACATGTCATTTCGGCCGAGGAGAAGGCGCACTTGGATGAAGTTATGAACCTACCCTCGATGTACAACGGGCCAATTGATGCGTGTCCCACATAGGACGGTAATTTCGCATCTCCCATTTATTTGCTCGGGCGAATTCCACCGAGCAGAGAGGATGTTTAATGGTTCGTTCATATTTTGGGAGAACGAGCATCCACGTCTACCTTACCAAGTCGATTCGGATCAAATTTTGAAATATTAGCTTGCCACTTCTTTTTTAGATGGAGAGATGATGCTCGGGAGTAATGTGTTTTTACATGCTCGTTGCTAGCGATTTACTATATGACAAATAGTTGACCCACTCAAAAACGTGAATCAAACCCAAAATGAAATATCTCGATTCAATGAAATAGCTCCTTCAGTAGGTCAAAATAGTGAACTAAATCCAAAATTGAACACCTCAATCGAGTAGCATGTTGTACAATATTATAGTACTCCATGAACATGTTGAAAGTCAAATTAATGAACTTGTTTGATATACGCATATATCCGTTCATGTGTGGATTGCAGACACCATGTTCTCCAATTTAAATATTTCAATGCATGTTTATATCGAAACATGGTTTATATCATTCTTTGATGCATAAAACGCGACCTCCCCCTCTCCCGGACTCCTGTTCTCTCTCTCTCTCTCTCTCT
>NC_057800.1:252412047-252430632 GCF_018294505.1 Triticum aestivum
AAAACCTTGTTCGTCCCTCTCCCTTTCTCTCAATCTCTCTCTCTTTGTGTGTGTGTGGGGGGGGGGGTCTTTCTAGTTCGCATGCATATATACACCATCTATAGGTCTCTCTCGCACACTATGTATGATACTCTAGCTAGTCCAAGCTAGATATCTTGGGTGCACTCATCATACACACACAGATCCCTTGGCTCTTTGCTTGTAACTCTCTCACGCACCACTATGTCGTCTCGGAGCTCTTCCCCCCTCTCTCAAACTCTCCATCCACCTGGGTCACACATACACATGCATATCTCACTCGCACTCGATAGGCCCATCTAAAACTCTATCTCTCCCCCTCGTTCTCTCTCCATCTCACACACGCATACACACAATCTCATGCCCGGCTAGCCAAGTATGATGGTCTCTCACTCAATTATAGGCACATGCAGTCCCCCCTATATGTATATGACTAGCTAATCTTAGTATCCATCACAAACATGTGCACGGTCTATCTCGATTTCTCTCGGGCATCTTTCTATCGCGCACGCACTCCCTCGATCTCCCACCCATTTAGTCCCCTCACAATCTCGACGGGATCTCTCTATCACAAACACACCCTCTCTCCCTCCCCATGCGTCCATGTCATCCATGTGTCCCTCTCGACCTTTGTTCCTTGTTGGCCACACCTCTATTGGACATGTGCTACAGGGGTGTCTCTCTCCATTGCAAACAATCACACACTAGTATCTTCGTGTATCTCCTCGCCTCGCTTTTCCATCTCGGAGATGCATGCGTGATATGTTCGCATAAGAAACAAAAAACACACACTCTCTCTAATTTATCATTTGTTGTCACTTTCTCTTTCACACACATACTCTTTTTGCACACTTACTAATTCTCCTTCACACGCACTTGATCTATCTCGACTGAGGCACTCTCCTCGGTCCATAGCATATAGATTTATTGAAAAGTCAAACATCACAAAGTTTGACCATGTACGTGGAGAAAAAGAACTACATCTAGTACGACAAACATATACCATTAGATTCACCATGAGATGTAGTTTTTTATATGATGTATCTTTGGTATTGTAGATATAAATAACATTTGCGTAAACCTGATCAAAGTTTCCAAAGTTTGACTTCTAAAAAATTTACATGCACTGCATTATCGAGCAGATGGAATATCTCTTTCCCCCTCTTAGCTATTTGACGCAGCACTCAGCCTTATCGGGGCTCCTCAATCTCTCTCAAACTTTATTGGTTAGTTTGGTTCATGACCTGACCCTCATGCCTTGATGGGCGGTACTGCCTGGTGTGGACGTGAGATGTAAAATATTTCTGCCTGTCCAGGCTTGTGTGGTGCTGACGCGTTTGGTTCATGCCTGGGCCAGGCAAAGCATCAAAGTCCCATCAATCAATCCATGCATCCATTATTTAATGCTAATATCCATCCATGTTGCTGTTAGCCTCGTGGCCACACGACCAGGCACGACTAGGTGCTCGAAATCGGTCGCCTGGGCCAGGCTACTTGCAGTGTCTGAAGTTCAGCCAGGCTAATTAAAGTGCAAGGGAACCCAGGCCAGGCGGGCTTTCTTTTTCACAGGGTAGCAACCAAACAAGCGTGCATGAAATCCAGCCACAACCCCAGACCAGGCAAAAGATGCTCAGGACGCAAGCCAAACTGGCCTTATATCTCCCTGGTTCACACATACACATGTCTCACTCGCGCTATACATATAGACCCATCCAACACTCTCCGCCTTTGTTCTCTCTCCATGTGACACGCACCCCCCTAAGTACCATAATCCCTCAATCCATCATAGGCGCAAGCACTCCCCCCCTCCTAAGTACGATTATCTCTTACTAGCCATCAGGAACACACGTATTGTCTCCTTCCATCCATACGTCTATCTCTATATCTCTTGGGGCATATTCTATCACGCACACACCTTGTCACTAGATCTCCCACCCATGTAGTCCCATTGCAATCTCCAGGGGATCTCTCTATGACAAACATACACTCTCTCCTCCCCATGTCTGCATTTTCTCCGTACGTCTCTCTCGACCTCTCTCCCTTGTTTGTCAGACCCCTCTTGGCCACGTGCTAGGGGTCTTGCTCTCTCGGTTCCAAACAACCACACACTATCTCCTCACCTTGCCTCCGTTGTCGAAGATGCATGTGTGATATGTTTGCATAAGACACGCATGCTTTTTCTCTACTTTTATCGTGTGTTGTCCATGTCTCTTTCACACACGCACACACACTTCTCTCTCTCTCTCTTGTTATGGACTCTGTCACGTCCATAAGCATATGGATGTTTTGAAAAGTCAAACCTCAGAAACGTTTGACCAGGTATATGTGGAGAAAAACATTTACATCTGGAACGATCATTAGATTCATCACAACATGTACTTACTTCATACTATCATTTATCTTTGGTATTGTAGATATAAGTAATTTCTTTATAAACTTGGTCAAAGTTTCACAAGTTTGACTTAAAAAAATGTTGGAACTACATTATCAAACGGAGGGAGTAGCACTTTCTCTCTCTCTCTCTCTCTCTGCTATCTCTCACGGGCGTCCCCTCTCACTCGAACTCTCTATACCGATGGATTATACACTCACTATGCCAGCGTATAGCTCCATATATTGTTTAGTTGACCGGTCAACCAATCCACATGCTGCCTTGTCAGCTCGTGTTCTGTATCTTCGTGTGCTGGCCCATGTGGCAGTGGGTGAAAATAAGTAAACTAGAGGCCCATCTGACACGCGGTGAAGTAAACAAAGTTGAAACCACTCGGGGTAGCACCCCGCACGCTAGTAAGTTGAAACCAAATTACGATGACAAGTGTAGTGTTCAAAACTACATCTACGCACTGCACCGAAAGAAATGTTTTTAGTATTTTTTCTCATGTGATCACCTGCATCATTTTTATGTTGTACTACTATAGTAGCCTAGGCTAGTCATAGTGGAAAGTAACTTAGACTACTCCAATAACTCTATGGTTACCCTAAGAGCAAGTACTAACTCTGTCCTGGTTTACTCTTCCAATTTTGTAGTATCAAAATTTGACCATAGATTTAACTGACAAAATTTTAATGCATGTCACTAAGAACTATATCGTTGGATTCGTATTTGAACATAATTTCAAATGGTGTAATTTTTAGTGACATGCATTGGCATTTTCTTAGGTAAATCTATGGTCAAAATTTTATACTAAATACGAGGTAGTATTACAAAAGTGGGCTATGTAGGCCAAAACATGTGCCAAATTCACTTGTGATGCATTTGGCATCGATGCCCCTCCATTGCTCACCTGGTGTCCCAATCTGGATCACCTACATTGCTCAGGTGCCAAATTAACTCACGCAATGAAAAAACACTGCGTGGGAGAGAGAGGACTGGGGCAATAAAAAAACACTTGTTTTGGAGAGTGAGAGGCTGGTGTAGTTGGTTTGATTGATTTGTTTATGCATGTGGGTCTGTGTGCACAGCGGTGCGAACTCTCTCACATCGCGAGAGCGGTGCCAAAATCTTTTGATTTGACATCGATGCGTGTTATGTGGCATAATTTTGCGAAATATGGCATCGGCCACATAGTGGAAGGCAACAAATGCCCAAGCTCTTCACGTGCTCCTAGTTAAATGAGAGGAAACAGAGAGAGAGAGAGAGAGAGAGAGAGAGTGAGTGAAAAAATATCACTAGCCAGCCAACCGTATCATATGAGCGAATGATATTGGTACCTCTTGATGACACAACAATCTTATGCGGCCAGCTACTCTAATATGTTCTCCTCTTTTGCAGATAAAAAAAGACCCAAAAGTGAAAAATGTGCTGCACTATAACAATCTCATCGAATGCCTTGATCTCCATCTTACAGAAACTGGTTTGATCGACTACCGAGGCAGCACATCCGAGATTAAAATTGGCCAGGTTCTTTGTTCTGGAGGCAAGTGTGCTCAAGGTAATGAGGTTTGGCGTTCTATGGCGCAACAATGAATGGCGTGCTGATCACCACAAGCGTCTAAGCCTAAATGACAAAGTCTCTGCAGAGGCTAAATTTTTTTTTGAAACAACAAGTGGCCAGAGACTCGAAAACTTATTTGCCCATTAGTGACTTGTTAGGGCGGTGGATTTTAGTTTATACGATAATGCTGCATCCACCTAAAGTAACGAAAGTTCTTACGTAAACTTCCTAGTAATTCCCTCTTCATAGGTGCGGCATTACTCCTAACATTTGTAATATCAGTTTGAAACTTGCAATATTGCCGTGTACTATTCCTACATTTTCAAAATCCTGCGAATCAAACAGGTCCTGAGTTGGTGATGATGTTGTGCCTCCCATGCTTCACCAATAGCCGTCGGATCTAGATCTGACGCATACAAACCAAGCTTCTCCATTTTTGCAAAAGATGCCCGCACTTGTTCCCTATTTACAAACAACTCCTTGTCTCTCACAATCAGCCTCATCTCCTCCCCACCACATCTAGGAGTAGAAGGCCGTGGAAAAATCTGGCGCGATGGCCACTGCCGGAGCCGTCCACCCCCAATCTTGGTGTTCCGTGCAATGCACGGGCATCTACGCACGGGAAATTATGTCGAATAGGGCTAGTTGTAAGAAGGCTAGCTCTACCGCCATGATGATAGTGTCTGTAGACGGTGAGGCTGACTATGGTATGCCGAACACGGTGCCTATACTCAGGTGTCATCTCCGGTGCATGGTCTTGTCACTTCACTGTGAGGAGCAGCATGTAATAATTTGATCAACGAGTAGTACAATGCTAGTACTCCTACTACCACATTGGTAGTACTACTACTAGTACTAGTAGCACCATCGTCTGGATTTAGGAGTACTACCACGTCCATCTGGATTTTAGTATTTGACTAGCAATATTTAGTAATGCATGTCACCAAAAATGTACTACTCCCTCTGTAAATAAATACATGGTGTTTTATTCCTATCGGTGAGAGAACTTAATCTTTTTTGCTACTCCTAACTAGAGTACTAATAGGATTACATGCAATGAACTAAACACTACATGTCATGTTTGGTAGTCTCAAGTCATTGAAAGCATGCACGTCCCACATCTCTCATTGGTTGATATGTCACGAAATAAGCAACAAGGAGGGAGTTAATGCATCGTGCCTAACTATTTTGGGATTATTTGGTTTTTGTAAGGTGACTTACACAACATTTTTGTTTACATGCATTAATATATTATTAGTTAAATCAAAGGTCAAAACTTGGCGCAAATGCAAAGGGGACCAATAAACCAGTAAACATCAAACTTCTCTCATTTGGCCCCAACTAGAGGTCCGGTAAGATGACTATACTGCACCGGCACGGAGGGGGACGCAGCTTCATTGCCTTACGGCAACTGCCTTTGGGTGAATGACACGTGGCCCCAGTGGTGGCTAGCCCACCTATCATACAGCCAAAGGCATGTGCAGTAGAGGGCCGAGGAGTAGTACGAAATCCTATGCACCTACGCACGCTAACCAAGGGCTGAGTGATCACTCGAATCGCAAGATCAGTTGACTAGAAGCTACGCTAGACCCATGGAGGCGATGAGCGTGAGCATCAGCCGGCTGTGCCAGATGGTCCACGATGTCGGCCTGCGGCCCAGCACCAAGGAACATCTCTAGGTAGTATTGCTTGAGGCCGCCAGGGCGTGGGGCTGCTTGGACGACAACTTCGTCTCCTTGTTCGATGAGGTCCTCGTCGGTTTCCTCGACAAGTTCACCGTCGTCAAGAAGCTTGCGAACGACTTTCACGTAAGCCTCCAGCCGACGCACCCAAGCTCTGCGATGCCCGCCACCCTCAACGGCCACTATGGTAACAACCTCTTTGACGCACTGGTGGCCCTGCAACTGCCCGCTGTCGCGCCGGAGAATGTCCACCTCGAGGTCGCGCTTGCCGCGTAGCGCCTGGCGCAGCAAGAGACCATCGACATAATCACCCACGTCTACGCGTAAATCGTTCACAATGACTACTACATGCAAGAGGAGGACGATAGGACGCTGGCCTTCTTGGAGCGCAGGGCAACCTTGGACGGCACTGTTCAGAAGCACGTTGAGCTCGCCGCCAACGCCGCTACTCCTCACACGTCGGTTGGTGACCCGACGCACTAGAGCGTGAGGATGTCATTGAACGTTGATGGATCCGTATGTATTTTTATCTTTCCGTCAAATCCATGTAGTAGTATATGATACTACAGTAATTATCTTACCTTTCGCATCAACTTCATAATTTTCATACGTACTCCATGCATGAATGGCGCCAGAACCAAACTTCTCATTACTCTAGGAAAAATTGTTATTTTCTATCTATCGGTCGCGCCATGCAGCAGAACCAAATTTTACAAGTTACAAGTTCAAAAGGAAAAGCTTGCCGTGTTCGCTTTGCACCCCCACACGGTTGGTTCGGCACGCCGCTAAACCGGGAATGCATATGGTGTTGCATTTTCACTTACAAGTGGGACCGCAGTTGAGCAAACCGACTATCGGCAAACCCCCACCCTGCCCACCGCGCGATAGCTGAGAAAACAGGAGGGAGAAGAGATGGCTGTAGCACGGACTCCAAGAAAATTGGTGTCGGATGGGACTCGTGTGGGTGGCATGTGTCGTACTGCTAGACGTGAATGCTAGTTATGGCCCATGCCACCCCACTATATCGAGCCTATATCGAGGTACGTAGAACAAATTTCCGGCAGTCCATGCTCAACCCTCCTCTATCTCTCTTCTCTACCAGCCAGCGGACGCGCGGAGCCCATCGTCTGTTTGCTCACATGCGGCCCCACATGTCAATGAAAACGCAAGAGGACCCACTGAACCTGCACATCTTTCACCTCGACGTGCTGGTGATGAAAAACAAATTCAATAAAGATCTTCGATGGCCGCTTTTGGAGTTACTCAAGAGTAGTAAGATTCTATTTACAGTTTAACCCAAGATGCACCTCTCGTGGCTTCAACTACCACTCTATCTTCTTTCATGACACGACCTGGATGCTGGATGTCCCACGTGTCGGCAAAAGGAGAAAGAACCCAACCAAATCTTCGGTTCTGCTCTCGGATTAGACTAGTTGTGCTAACTTAAAAAATTTATTGTGTACTCCCTCCGTTCCAAAATACTTGACTTCCATTTGTCCAAAAATGGATGTACCTATATACTAAGACATGTCTAGATACATATATATTTTGACAAATAGAAGGCATGTATTGTGCAACAGAGGGAGTAGAATGGATGCATGTTTTTGTATTGGGAAGAAGAGTACATCCATATATTGATAAAGCGCAATTTAGTAGATGTTCTATCACTTTTAGCTAGCATAGACGCAAGATCGAGCCTCCGCATATCAACAATGAATGCATCGAGAAGGCACTAATCCAACTTACAGGAGTAGTAAAATGTATTCTTGTGCTTCTGGTTTTCTTTGGTCTTGCTTTTCTAGTCAAAATTATTGTTGGAGTTCGTGCAAAACAGAGGTGCGTTTGGGGTCGTGCATTGGAGTTGGCCTTAAAAGTGGGACCGCAGTTAAGGAAACCGACTATCGGCAAACCCCCACCTCGCCTGCCGCGCGATGGCTGAAGTTAGAGAAACAACGAGGTTGAAGTGATTGCTCTGGCACGGACTCCAAGAAATAATATGGTGTCAGATGGATGTCGTGGTGGTGGCTTGTGCCGTACTCCTGGACGTGAATGCTTGTTCTGGCCCATGCCACCCTACTACTCCTACTACTTACTCCTACTATATAGTACTAGTATCGAGGATTCGAAGTGCTGGTTATGTACAACGAACACATTAACATATGGCTACAGTAAAAACACCCGCCCGATGTGCGAAGCATGTGAAGCTAGTACAAATTTAGAGAAGCGACTCGAAAGCCATTCATAAATTTAGTAAGTTTATCACACGCATATCATTTTATTACATACAACAGGTCATCAACCCACATCGACAACAAGGATACATTATAAATACTAAAGTTTTCACCACACAACAAATAACAAGCAATGAAATGAACTTCAACTCAACCATTCCTCGGCGTTGGAAACGCTTGCTTTGAACCACAAGTGATTCTCTGGGACGGGCCATCGATTGTCGATCTGGAAACCAACGCAAGACTGGTCATCCGGGCTGAAGCGACCTACTATATCAGTACCAGGGTAGGGAATCACCCAAATGTCCAAGGTATAGACACAATTGCTTCTCATAAATGGTACTATTAACGTTGTGTGAACAACAGTTGGATCGCCTTTCACCATCATCGGGTAGTTTTGTCCAAAGAGCGAGTTTTCTCCAAGACTATCAATTATGTACCAGGGAGAAGGATTTGGCGCTAGCACACTAGTATACATCCCGAATACCATGCAACGGGTGTTGGAATAGGTCCGGAGAGTGCGACCATGGGAGACTACACCTGCTTCCTTAGTAGTAACATCATCAGTGGGCTGTATACACACAAGAAGAGGTGATCCATCGGAATTAGTTGCCAGGCGCCACTGAGTATATGGGTTCTACTCGTCCTCATGCTCGTGATCATCACCATCGTCATCTCCTCCTTGGTTATAAAATTTTTCAAGTATAGGTGGTGGGATGTTCACAGGACCTTAGAAACACAAGAAGAAGGTTAATTAGTAAAGGGAAACTTGCTAACCCGCATGCATGTGGATGAAACAATTATAATTACGGTGGAAGACAAACGTACCGAAACTATGAGGATCCCATGCAAAAACAGTGCCACGAGTGGTGGCAGCAAACACAAGGCCCTTGTATTGAATTGCATCACAGTACTCATCCGTGTACAGAAACTGATTTTTGAGCAATATCCATCAAGTCGAACCACGAAGGACGGAAACAAGCTTGTTGAAGATAGCAACAACTTGATAGTTGTTGTAATTCCAAGAGCGGTTGGGAACTCGACAAATTGCTATCTTCCGTAGAAGACAGCCACCATGATCGTATTTGAACGTGCATACAATACCGATGTGCTCAACCTCTGGGCAGTCTGCTGAGATTTTTGGAAGTGGAACCCAGTCACGAGTGTACACATTCACAAGTTCCCACTCGCAGTTGGACCCAATGTAAACAACCCAATCTCCATTTGCGCCCGCCCAAGCCTTGCCCTCAAGCGATGGCATCTTAACATCATACGTATCATTATCAAGCGGCATCAACTGGCACAGGGCGAGGCCTTCGTTGTGGTGGCGCCAGTCATCAGGGTCACAGCGAAGAAGATAGGGGAGATCAAACCGCTCCTTGACTCTTGGGTTCTTTGTAATGATGTTATTAGTTGAGTCGAGAATGGGCTTGAACGAACCTGCCATGCTAGCAGAGGTGATGACATCGCACCGATCAATGAGTTCCTCCACCACGTGATCTTTCAGATCGGGGCAAGAATAACAGGGTCATTTCCGGCCTGTTCCCTCCATGGAGAAGACGATCGAACAATGGCATAAGAAAGGGTGAAGGGCTGAAGGAAAATGGAGGAGGGATAGGAAGAGTGTGCGACAACAGTTCCAAATCGAGAGGGAAAGGCGAAGAGTCGGTGGATGGTTGCGAGTTTGCCATGGTTCACGAAGAGGCGCCCCGACCTACACGTCCGTTCGGAAATACTCCTACTACTCGCCGTCGTCTCACTGATATGTTGGAACGGGACCACATGTCAACGAAACATGGTGTGTAATTTCTCGTGCAAAATGTGATCTGGCCGCGTTGGCCCGAGGTGCCGCATTAGTTATCAACCTTTATTTTTTTAATGGCGTGCCGATCAGTTTTGAAACACGACTAACTAGTACTGTATAGAGGGAAAATATAAACTACTCTACCACTACTCCACCTCCAGTACTAGTAGTATAAAAAAGATATATAGGCTGGAGCTTGAGCGCTTTCTTGCTAAGGGCTGCCCACTTGCTTCTCACACTACCACCCTCTCTCCAGATCTAAAAAAGACAGCCCCTCTCTCCCTCCTCACCAGTGGTCACAGATCCGCCGGGGAAGAAAAGGACGTGCAACATTGACGCACTCGTCGTCGGCGAGCGAGGTCACACACTAACGACAAGGCCGTCCTCTCAGACCTAGCGCCCGCGCGGGATGGCCTCCATCCCCAAGCTTGTTGCCGTAGTGTTGTGGAGGACGACGACCACGAGCGAAGCCACTTCCCGCTGACCCTCAGGTATGCAACCTCTTTTCAAACCATAACCTTGTTCTATTGCCCCCATCTGCCACGTCGTTGCACGTGGATGTTTATACACTCCACCATCTTCCCAATTTTCTATCCTCTGCTCTACTGGCCAGGCAGACGAAAACCATAATTTGCACTATTAAAGGAAACCCTACTTCATGTAGACTAATCCATGTCTGGGTTGAATAAGGAAAGGAAGGGAGACTGTACTGTCAAAGATATTAGGCATCAAACCCGCATCTAGGTTGAAAAGGGGAAAATCAGTAGCTAAGGAACGAGTCTCGTGTCTCTTGGTTGAAGAAGAGTAGAAAGGCATGACAACGCAATAGAGAATGACCGGGTCGATCGGTTTGTTGTCCTCGCATAGGAAAAAGGTGGCTAAAGAGAAAAAAAATGGGATGTAATCCACATATGCTGCATGGATATTTGTTGCTCTGGGCAACCATACCTCCCTCACCACTCAGCGTCCGTGGAGGTACATCGTACTGGTGCGCCCACTGTCCGAATGGGCCTCCCATGCTCTTATTGCCACTTGTTTGCTGTTAGTATAATGCCAGCAGTCAAGTCAAGAAATGCTACTGCTAAAGTGATGCCACATTTAACTAATGCCGCTCTCATTCTAATGCCACCCATAAATTTAAGCAATGCCATTTAATGTCACTAGATTATTTCAGGGTTAGCTGTTGATTGTGGATGTATTAAAGATTTTTCAGCTAAGTATACCAACGAGGAAACTTGTTACTACCTTCAGATTTTTGCACTGTTAATGCTTATAGATTACATACCTCACTTTCATGAGATAAGTTAATTTTTTGTACAGTGTCACCAAAATGCCAAGGCGCTGATGTCATTTTATTTTGGTTAAACTGCACAGACAATTATGAAGACAAGAGGAAAGGTCAAGAGTGGGCACCTCCTCCGGCTGTTCTCTTGAGGAGGTCTGTATGTTTGTCTCTAATGCCTGTCGACTACATACCTGACATCATGATGTAATGTTAAGTCATTTCCTTTTGTATAGTGTCACTGAATTGTCAAGGCGGTGATGGCATTTTATTTTAGTAGAACTGCACAAAATTTGCTTAAAAGAAGAGGAAAGGTCAGGAATGGCTCACTTTTCCAGAAAAAACTATGTATGCCTTCCCGACGTCAGCCGCTGTTGCTTTATTTATTCCTTCAAACAGGTGGTTAGAAACAGTCTTGCTACCTTTTCCCATTAAGAAATTTGAATGCTTATATTTGTGAGTCTATGCTTCAACTAGTGCCACTTTTAGAGTAATCACACTTTCAATATCTATGCAAACAAGGATGCTCGATTTTAGTGGAACTGCACAAAAAGTCCAACTGGTTCAACATTAGGAGCATGTTTTTTCCAAACCATTATATCCAATTGGTGGCACTATGAGTTGTTCATTACAAAGGTACATTGTTTGCTACTATCTTGCTACTCTTTTTGTACTGTCATTAGATAGTAATACTAGTGGTTTGCATGTGAATTTATTGGCAGGGTGGACCTACATTGGAGGTGCAGGACATGATTCAATGATTGGATGCTCAATTTCAGTTGTATCGATTTCACCTCTTCCATCATTGCGAACATGGATATCCTTGGTCTGATGAAGAATAGGCGCTATATTTCTACTCTGAACCAGCAAATCAATTTAGTATGAAATTGTCCAGGGCAAAACATAACTGTATCAGATTGTCCAGTGCAGAACATGATAGATGCTAAGAGGAAGAGACATGTTTAAACCGAAAATACAAGGTGTGGTATATGTTTACTAGCTGCTTGATATTTGTGCAGACAGAGATGTCTGCCCATTGCTATTTGGCAAACAAACAAAGTGCCCGCAATATTGGTTGAACTGCACAAGAGAATAGTATAGTCACTGCATGCAGTGCCATTTGAAAATAGACACAGAAAGATTGGATAGTCACTTCATGGACTGCAGAAAAGTAGTACTGTACAATTTATTGGCCAACACTAGGTGCTTCATTGCTTTGGTCTGATTATTCAATGGGCATCATTTTGCCTAAGTTAAAGTTTGTATTCCGAAAATAGCCTCGCCGTGTGATCAAGAGAAGACCAAATCATATTGCAGTGGATGTTCCTCCATCATGTGTGGTTCATTCTCATGGTTCCAGTTGTTGGTGAAACCACTTACATTTGCAAGAGGAATTGTAGACTTCACAAACAAATTTGTCTTTCAGTCTGTACTGAATGTTGGCCAAGAGAAGCATCCATGTTAGTAGGAAGAACAGATGTTTTTTCTAGATCTTTGCTTTTGGAGCTACATATTTGTATATGATCTGTGAATCATTGAGATGCATTAACATGTTGATCTTATGTATGGGAATCGTACTAGTTAGTTTTAGTTGTGACACAAAATCCAAAGTGGCTGATCTTTGCTTTTGGAGCTACATATTTGTATATGATTTGTGAATCATTGAGATGCATTAACAGTAACTTATTTCTGTTTGCTCAGTGTTTACAAGTTACTGATCGATCACTAGCTAGCCTACAAATGCGCTCCTGGCAGTTTTATTTGCGATGCAAGATGCGAAGTGGTAGTTTTTTGAATAAAAATGCCTACCTCTGAAGAAACTGCCAGGCTACACTATCTATCCTGCACGGATAAAAATGCCTACCTCTGAAGAAACTGACAAGCTACACTATCGATCCTACATGGATAAATAGCGGATCACGCACGTACTACCTCCTTTCCGGTTTGCAGGGCTCAATTCAAGAAACGACCTACTCGATCCTACACGAATAAATAGCGGATCACGCACATACTAGTACCTCCTTTCTGGTTTGCAGGGCTTAATTCAAACCTCTCACCAACCAAGGTACTCCCTCCATCCGGGATTTATTAGTCCCGTGAGCATAGCAGCAAGACCAAGGCATGGCAATAATTAACGTCATGCAGAAGTTTAAGCCTAATTAATTCCAGCGATTTAAGTGGCTGCATGCGTGCCCTCGGCTGCGACTCGTTGCATGCTGCTTCGCGTATTGCCTACGAGCGATTCTGAGTGCCTGCAAGCAGCCGGCCGTAATTAAGGCAGCTAATTGATGCGAAAAAAGATACGCTTTAAATCCGTGGAATCATTATTGACAAGGAGGGAGATGATTCAAGTGCACTCATTTGACCGCCATGCTGGCATGCGACCCAGACGGGACGGGATGGCACGGTCATAATTTCAGTTTCTCTAGTTTTCCACGGCAAGCTGGCGTGCTAAGCCATTATGCATTGAATTCCGATGACCATCGCGCTACCTTCCGCCTATAAGTATTGTTTCTCGTCCTTCTCAGGTGCCACCGTAACCCAAATCGCCATATCCTCATAAGCCACCACTGGCCCGACGTTGCTCTCCACGTCCGCCATGCCCCCGCCTGTCCGCGGTAGGCGACGCCGGAGGCGGTCACCGCCGGAACTAGTGGTCGGGTTTTCACCGGTATGCAGACGGAGGGAGGAGGCATTCTATCTGTCTTTAGATGGCAATGCGGAGATCGAGGAGTTTTGGAGCGCGACTGCATGGCGGAGGAGCAGGAGTTGTTGGAGCGCGACCGCCTGGCGGAGGAGCAGCGTATCGCCGATTTGCGCCACCAGCGGGACATGGAGCAGCAGTGCACCGACGCTTTGAGTCACAAGCAGAGCACCCACAACTGCGCCGACTACGTGGAGGCCGGTGCCCGGAAATAGCCCTGGAGGCTGTCGCGCACGCACACGTTCGCGACGCCGATTTTTACTACCAGCTCATCAAGTGGGTTTCCCGCTTGGAAGCCGAAGCTTCGGTGGACCACGCCGGCATGGAATGGGCCAACGCGCGCGAGCAACGTGCCCTAACGCACCTCTGGCAAGTCTGAGGTGAGGCGGAGGACGCCGGTGCCGGCGTTTAGCATGCACAAGAGATGGCAGCCGGCATCGTCTAGTTACCTAAGAGTAAGTTATTACTTGTACGCTACTAGAGTGTTAGTGGGAGTAGATAGTTAACTTGGCTATGATGGTTGTCAACGTGTAAGTTCAGTACTCTATATGTGGATCAGACCTGCTACTTTGCTCTGAATGTTGAACTTTCCGTTTGAACGTATGGAATGGGATGTTATTTTTTTAAATGGGTTGTATTTGTCCTCCACGGTTTAGAGGCTGACTTGTGGGCCTAGCAAGTTGACGCGTACACAATCAGGAGATGATTGTACATGGAGAGGATGACAGCAGGGACCCGCCAAGGTCATGGCAGTACGCAAGCAAGTGCCTCCTTATTTCAAGCCAATAAAAAAATGGCTCCTCCTAGTGGATTTCTGACATCTGGGTCCCATGCCATTGTCAACGTAGTCAATAAGCGAGAGAATTGCACAATGAGCGGCTGACACCAGGGACCCAACAGCTCGCCCAGTTATTTTTGTTTTGGGTTAATTTGATAAATGCCACTCCAAATCTGGTGTATCCGAAAAATGCCACTGCAATTTCCAAACTTTGAAAAATGCCATTTCATGCCATTTCTAGTGGCATTTTTCGAAGTCTGGAGTGGCGTTTTTCAAAGTTTGCAAACTGCACTGGCGTTTTTCAAAGTTTGCAAAAATTGCAGTGGCATTTTTCAAAGTTTGGAAATTGCAGTGGCACTTTTATCAATCGCCATAATTGGAGTGGCATTTATCTAATTTGTTTTTGAGACGGAAGCAGGGTGTCAACTGGGCTGTGCGGGACACTCTGGCCTGTCTAGACAGCCTTTTCTTTTATGTTTACCACATTCCAGCCCAGTAGTTTTTTTTCTTTCTGAAAATAGCTAGCCTAGTTCTTTTGTGATTTGTCAAGTAAGTCGCTTTATCAGGCCTGTTGGGCTGCAAATCTTTCAAGACGAGGTGAGCTTCATTCGGCTGGCCGAGAAAATGGCCTATCAGTAATGAGAAATGGGTTGTACATTTTTAAAACACATCAAACCGAAAATTATTTTCAAATATCTTTTTTTCATTTAAATATTTTAAATTGCATTGATTTTTATGCGTGGAAAATTTATTGGATTTTATATTGATATACATTTATTTTTAAAATCAGTCTGAATGTGACTCGAAATTTTGGGATTAAAAATTGTCCAGACCGCACCGACATATGCAAAATTTCGTATAATTTTTTAACCGTTGCCACAATATGGGCTGTAATGCTAACATAAAGAATATGGGCTCCAAAAAACCCGTAAGAATTAGCAAATGGGCTGTAAATTGTTTGAAATAATGGCAGATGGGTTGTATGCTGTTTTCCACAGATTTGAGGCTTTCCACAGATGGCATGTATAATGTTGGATGTCCATCCAACAGCCGTCGTGCTTCTTCAATCTCTGCTCTTCCTGCTCCAGCCGCTCAAACAAGCATCGGCGGGACTACCTGCTCCCTCCTCCCCGTGGTCGTCTGTGCTGCCGCGCAGGCCTCAGCGCCCCATCGTACTCCCATCGCTGGCCTAGCCATCCCTCTACTCACCCACACCTGCTATTATTCTCCGGCGACGGCAGATGAACCAGTAAACCCTCGTACAGTCGTACTCCCCTCCGTGTGGGAAACAAAAACAACAGCCGAGTCTTCCCTGCCTCCGTGTCGTTCCCTTCCTAGGCCTCGCCGTCGTCCACCGCCCTGGTGCTCTCGGCATGGTGTGGTCAGCGTGGTCAACGACCGACATGCATCTGAAGTGGACTGTACGTGGAGAGGCTGACAGCTGGGTCCATGACCACACGCAAGGAAATGCCTCCTTCTTACATGCAAAATAATGATTTCCTCCACATGACATCTGGGACCCACCAAAACGGCCTCTGTATTTCGCGAAAAAAACGTTACCGCCATTGACAGCTCGGACCAACCAGCTATATCTTCGCACGCAAGGAAGTGCCTCCTTATTACGCACAAAAAAATGAATACTCCCCCTGCTAGCTGGGACCCAGTATAGTGGGCCTACTAAGTTGACGGGGACGAAGGGCTTTGTCAACTTAGTCAATATGCAAGATTCTAGCTCGACTGACCGTACGATGTCCATCCAACGGCCGTAGTGCTTCTTCAACCTCTGGTCTTCTTGCTCCAGCCGCCCAAACCAGCGCCGGTCGTGCCGCCTGCTCCTGTCTCCCGTGGCCGGGTGTGCTGCCGCGGAGGCCTCACCGCCCCCATACTACTCCCACCGCTGGCCAGGCCATCCCTCCACTCCACTCACCCACACCCCCTGTTATTCGCCAGCGATGGCAGCGAAGCCGAACCAGTGAACCCTCGTACTCCTCTCCGCGTGGGCATCCACTGCCGCGTCTTCCTCGGCTCCGCGTCGTCCCCTTCCTACGCCTCGCCATCGTCCATCGCCGTGGTGCTGTCGGCACGGCGTGGTCAATGTGGTCAATGACCGAATTCCATCGGAAGAATACTGTACATGGAGAGGCTGACAGCTGGGTCCACCGCAGCCACAAGGAAGTGCCTCCTTATTACACGGAAAATAATTATTCATCCACCTGACAGTAGGGACCCACCGGACACCCACCAGTATATCGCGAAAAAAACGTTTGCCCCTGACTATTGGGACCCACCTGATGGGCCACCGTATTTCGCGAAAAAACGTCCCCCTGCTGTCAGCTCGGACCCACCAGAAGTGCCTCCTTATTACGCACAAAAAAATGAATACCCCCCTGCTAGCTGGGACCCACCTTGGTGGGAGGCTGACTTGTGGGCCTACTAAGTTGACGGGGATGGAGGGCTTTGTCAACTTAGTCAATATGCACGATTCTAGCTCTAGTGACCGTATGATGTTCATCCAACGGCCGTAGTGCTTCTTCAACCTCTGGTCTTCTTGCTCCAGCCGCCCAAACCAGCGCCGGTCGTGCCTCGTGCTCCTGCCTCCCGTGGCCGGCTGCGATGCGGCGGAGGCCTCACTGCCCCCTACTACTCCCACCGCTGGCCAGGCCATCCCTATACTCACCCACACCCCCTGTTATTCTGCGGCGACAGAAGCCTCACACCGCAGCGAACCAGTGAACCCTCGTACTCCTTTACGTGTAGGCATCGACTGTCACGTCTTCCCCGGCTCCACGTCATCCCCTTCCTAGGCCTCGCCGTCGTCCACTGCCCTGGTGTTCTCGGTGCAGCGTGGACAACATGGTCAAGGAACAGCTTCCATCGGACGTGGACTGTATGTGGAGAGGTTGACAGCTGGGTCCACGCCCGGAGCAAGGAAGTGCCTCCTTATTACATGTAAAATAATTATTTCTCCACCTGACAGCGGGGACCCACCGGATGGGCCACCGTATTTCGCGAAAAAAACGTTTGCCCCTGACTGCTGGGACCCACCAGCTACATCTTCGCACGCAAGGAAGTGCCTGACAGTCGGGACCCACCTGGTCAAAGTGTACGTAGCATTTTCATTCTGGTCACGAACGTGTATGTACATATATACTGGTGGATGTAGAGGCACGTACGTGTCGTAGTAGAGGTGCGCACGTAGCTTGTACACGTACGTACAGCGGCCAGGGTGCAAGAAAGAAAATACGACCATGTATGTGTACATATGGGCGGGGTCTCGAACGCCTACTCGCGCATACGTACGGCCAGGGCTCATGTACATGGTTGGGTCAGAAAGGAGAAACAGCATAGTCGTCGTGTTCATGGGGAGGCAACGGAATGCGTCGTGTTCATGGGGAGGCAACGGAATGCGTCGTGTTCATGGGGAGGCAATGGAATGCGTGGGAGCCAACCGGCTGGGTCGGAACGGATGCGTGGTCGTGTTCATCGAGAGGGCTTGGACGGAACAGGCGATGGAAACGAGGCCTGGCGTACTGCAAAACGGAGGAAACAGCCTTGTGTTCGACCGGCCACGTTCGAAACTGGATCATGTTCATTAGGAGGGGTCTGGCGTACCGCACAACGGAGGAAACGGGCCTCCTACGGTCGAAATGGGGGTCCTGTTGATCGGGAGGGGTGTGGCATACCGCAAAACGGACGAAACGGACTTGTGTAGGAGCGCTATGGTCGAAACGGGCGTCCTGTTCATCGGGAGGGGTGTGGCGTACCACAAAATGGGACTCCACGGGATACTTTTCATCTCCACCGTCGACCCCCTCCAGCCTCCACGAGCTACTGTTCATCCACCATCGACCTCCTCCAGCCTCCACCTGCGACTGTTCATCCACGGGCTCCTGTTCATCCAGCCTCCACCGCACGCTACTCCACTGGCTATTGTTCAACCAGCCCTCTCCATGGGCTCCTGTTCAACCACCCTTCCATGGGCTACTGTTCATCCTGCCCTCCACCGTCTACTGTTCATCCTGCCCTCGACGGGGTGGTCCAGTTCATCCAGCCCTCCATGGGGTCCTGTTCATCCAGCCCCAACCGGCTAGATCGATCGGGGTCTTGTTCATCCAGAGGCAACACCACGGGGTCCTGTTCATCCACCCCCA